>NC_137108.1:28443055-28540555 GCF_949357685.1 Gobio gobio | reverse complement strand
CTAGTATGATTTACCCCAGTTTACCCCGATCTAGTATGATTTGCCCCAGTTTACCCAGCTCTAGTATGATTTGCCCCAGTTTACCCAGTTCTAGTATGATTTGCCCCAGTTTACCCCGCTCTAGTATGATTTGCCCCAGTTTACCCCGTTCTAGTATGATTTGCCCCAGTTTACCCAGCTCTAGTATGATTTGCCCCAGTTTACCCCGTGCTAGTATGATTTGCCCGAGTTTACCCCGCGCTAGTATGATTTGCCCCAGTTTACCCAGCTCTAGTATGATTTGCCCCAGTTTACCCCGTGCTAGTATGATTTGCCCCAGTTTACCCCGTTCTAGTATGATTTGCCCCAGTTTACCCCGCTCTAGAATGATTTGCCCCAGTTTACCCCGCTCTAGTATGATTTGCCCCAGTTTACCCCGCTCTAGAATGATTTGCCCCAGTTTACCCCGCTCTAGTATGATTTGCCCCAGTTTACCCAGCTCTAGTATGATTTGCCCCAGTTTACCCCGCTCTAGAATGATTTGCCCCAGTTTACCCCGTGCTAGTATGATTTGCCCCAGTTTACCCCGCGTTAGTATGATTTGCCCCAGTTTACCCCGCTCTAGAATGATTTGCCCCAGTTTACCCCGTGCTAGTATGATTTGCCCCAGTTTACCCCGCTCTAGAATGATTTGCCCCAGTTTACCCCGCTCTAGAATGATTTGCCCCAGTTTACCCCGTTCTAATATGATAGATAGATAGATAGATAGATAGATAGATAGATAGATAGATAGATAGATAGATGATAGATAGATAGATAGATAGATAGATAGATAGATAGATAGATAGATAGATAGATAGATAGATAGATAGATAGATAGATAGATAGATAGATAGATAGAAATAGTCAGATGATAGATAGATAGATAGATAGATAGATAGATAGATAGATAGATAGATAGATAGATAGATAGATAGATAGATAGATAGATAGATAGATAGATAGATAGATAGATAGATGATAGATAGATAGATAGATAGATAGATAGATAGATAGATAGATAGAAATAGTCAGATGATAGATAGATAGATAGATAGATAGATAGATAGATAGATAGATAGATAGATAGATAGATAGATAGATAGATAGATAGATAGATAGATAGATAGATAGATGAGTTTAATGAGTCTCTATGGCTCAGATGTATTTCACAGAATGTCAGTTGGAGTGAGTCTGGGCTTCAGTGTGTAGATTTGAATTTTTGACAGTTGGACAGTTTGAAAATCTGAACATTCCGTCAATGTTAAGTCTATGGGAGTTTTTCCGAGTTTTAATCGTCATTTTTAGGAAAACCGTGAGTCGGATCAGTTAGAAAAGATATAGCAACGCGAGTCAGACTAGTTTGAAGATCTGAGCCGAGTTTGGAGTTTGTAGAGTTAAAGCTCTAGGAGGAGTTAGAGTCAGAAATTTGAGTAAGAAAAATAATAATAATAATAACTAGATAAAAAAGTTCGTCGAGACAAACTTTAAGTTGGCTTGGAAAAGCTAGACCAGAAAGTTTGAAATAGTTTGAAAAGTTTGAAATAGTTTGAAAAGTTTAAAGTTTGAAATAGTTTGAGTTTTAGTAGTTTAGATAGATAGATCTAGTATGATTTACCCCGTTCTAGTATGATTTGCCCCAGTTTACCCCGTCCTAGTATGATTTACCCCAGTTTACCCCGCTCTAATATGATTTGCCCCAGTTTACCCCGCTCTAGTATGATTTGCCCCAGTTTACCCCGCTCTAGTATGATTTGCCCCAGTTTACCCCGCTCTAGTATGATTTACCCCAGTTTACCATGATTTACCCCAGTTTACCCCGTGCTAGTATGATTTACCCCAGTTTACCCCGCTCTAGAATGATTTGCCCCAGTTTACCCCGCTCTAGTATGATTTGCCCCAGTTTACCCAGCTCTAGTATGATTTGCCCCAGTTTACCCCGCTCTAGAATGATTTGCCCCAGTTTACCCCGTTCTAGTATGATTTGCCCCAGTTTACCCCGCTCTAGAATGATTTGCCCCAGTTTACCCAGCTCTAGTATGATTTGCCCCAGTTTACCCCGCTCTAGTATGATTTGCCCCAGTTTACCCCGTTCTAGTATGATTTGCCCCAGTTTACCCCGTTCTAGTATGATTTGCCCCAGTTTACCCCACTCTAGAATGATTTGCCCCAGTTTACCCCGTTCTAGTATGATTTGCCCCAGTTTACCCCGCTCTAGAATGATTTGCCCCAGTTTACCCCGCTCTAGAATGATTTGCCCCAGTTTACCCCGTTCTAGTATGATTTGCCCCAGTTTACCCCGCTCTAGCATGATTTGCCCCAGTTTACCCCGTTCTAGTATGATTTGCCCCAGTTTACCCCGCGCTAGTATGATTTGCCCCAGTTTACCCCGCTCTAGCATGATTTGCCCCAGTTTACCCCGCTCTAGTATGATTTGCCCCAGTTTACCCCGCTCTAGAATGATTTGCCCCAGTTTACCCCGCTCTAGAATGATTTGCCCCAGTTTACCCCGCTCTAGTATGATTTGCCCCAGTTTACCCTGCTCTAGAATGATTTGCCCCAGTTTACCCCGTTCTAGTATGATTTGCCCCAGTTTACCCCGCTCTAGAATGATTTGCCCCAGTTTACCCCGTTCTAGTATGATTTGCCCCAGTTTACCCCGCGCTAGTATGATTTACCCCAGTTTACCCCGTTCTAGTATGATTTGCCCCAGTTTACCCCGCGCTAGTATGATTTGCCCCAGTTTACCCCGTTCTAGTATGATTTGCCCCAGTTTACCCCGCTCTAGCATGATTTGCCCCAGTTTACCCCGTTCTAGTATGATTTGCCCCAGTTTACCCCGCTCTAGAATGATTTGCCCCAGTTTACCCCGCTCTAGAATGATTTGCCCCAGTTTACCCCGCTCTAGTATGATTTGCCCCAGTTTACCCTGCTCTAGAATGATTTGCCCCAGTTTACCCCGTTCTAGTATGATTTGCCCCAGTTTACCCTGCTCTAGAATGATTTGCCCCAGTTTACCCCGCTCTAGAATGATTTGCCCCAGTTTACCCCGCTCTAGTATGATTTGCCCCAGTTTACCCCGCTCTAGAATGATTTGCCCCAGTTTACCCCGTTCTAGTATGATTTGCCCCAGTTTACCCCGCTCTAGAATGATTTGCCCCAGTTTACCCCGTTCTAGTATGATTTGCCCCAGTTTACCCCGCGCTAGTATGATTTGCCCCAGTTTACCCCGTTCTAGTATGATTTGCCCCAGTTTACCCCGCGCTAGTATGATTTACCCCAGTTTACCCCGTTCTAGTATGATTTGCCCCAGTTTACCCCGCTCTAGTATGATTTGCCCCAGTTTACCCTGCTCTAGAATGATTTGCCCCAGTTTACCCCGTTCTAGTATGATTTGCCCCAGTTTACCCCGTTCTAGTATGATTTGCCCCAGTTTACCCTGCTCTAGAATGATTTGCCCCAGTTTACCCCGCTCTAGAATGATTTGCCCCAGTTTACCCCGCTCTAGTATGATTTGCCCCAGTTTACCCCGCTCTAGAATGATTTGCCCCAGTTTACCCCGTTCTAGTATGATTTGCCCCAGTTTACCCCGCTCTAGAATGATTTGCCCCAGTTTACCCCGTTCTAGTATGATTTGCCCCAGTTTACCCCGCGCTAGTATGATTTGCCCCAGTTTACCCCGTTCTAGTATGATTTGCCCCAGTTTACCCCGCGCTAGTATGATTTACCCCAGTTTACCCCGTTCTAGTATGATTTGCCCCAGTTTACCCCGTTCTAGTATGATTTGCCCCAGTTTACCCCGTTCTAGTATGATAGATAGATAGATAGATAGATAGATAGATAGATAGATAGATAGATAGATAGATAGATAGATAGATAGATAGATAGATAGATAGATAGATAGATAGATAGATAGATAGAAATAGTCAGATGATAGATAGATAGATAGATAGATAGATAGATAGATAGATAGATAGATAGATAGAAATAGTCAGATAGATAGATAGATAGATAGATAGATAGATAGATAGATAGATAGATAGATAGACAGACAGACGGATAGACGGACGGATAGACGGATAGACGGATAGACGGATAGATAGATAGATAGATAGATAGATAGATAGATAGATAGATAGATAGATAGATAGATAGATAGATAGATAGATAGATAGATAGATAGATAGATAGATAGATAGATAGATAGATGAGTTTAATGAGTCTCTATGGCTCAGATGTATTTCACAGAATGTCAGTTGGAGTGAGTCTGGGCTTCAGTGTGTAGATTTGAATTTTTGACAGTTGGACAGTTTGAAAATCTGAACATTCCGTCAATGTTAAGTCTATGGGAGTTTTTCCGAGTTTTAATCGTCATTTTTAGGAAAACCGTGAGTCGGATCAGTTAGAAAAGATATAGCAACGCGAGTCAGACTAGTTTGAAGATCTGAGCCGAGTTTGGAGTTTGTAGAGTTAAAGCTCTAGGAGGAGTTAGAGTCAGAAATTTGAGTAAGAAAAATAATAATAATAATAATAACTAGATAAAAAAGTTCGTCGAGACAAACTTTAAGTTGGCTTGGAAAAGCTAGACCAGAAAGTTTGAAATAGTTTGAAAAGTTTGAAATAAATAGTTTGAAATAGTTTGAAAAGTTTAAAGTTTGAAATAGTTTGAGTTTTAGTAGTTTAGATAGATAGATCTAGTATGATTTGCCCCAGTTTACCCCGTCCTAGTATGATTTACCCCAGTTTACCCCGTCCTAGTATGATTTACCCCAGTTTACCCCGCTCTAGTATGATTTGCCCCAGTTTACCCCGCTCTAGTATGATTTACCCCAGTTTACCCCGCTCTAGTATGATTTGCCCCAGTTTACCCCGTGCTAGTATGATTTATCCCAGTTTACCATGATTTACCCCAGTTTCCCCCCTGCTAGTATGATTTACCCCAGTTTACCATGATTTACCCCAGTTTACCCCGCTCTAGTATGATTTGCCCCAGTTTACCCAGCTCTAGTATGATTTGCCCCAGTTTACCCCGCTCTAGTATGATTTGCCCCAGTTTACCCAGCTCTAGTATGATTTGCCCCAGTTTACCCCGCTCTAGAATGATTTGCCCCAGTTTACCCCGTGCTAGTATGATTTGCCCCAGTTTACCCCGCTCTAGAATGATTTGCCCCAGTTTACCCCGTGCTAGTATGATTTACCCCAGTTTACCCCACTCTAATATGATTTACCCTAGTTTACCCAGCTCTAGTATGATTTACCCCAGTTTACCCCGCTCTAGTATGATTTACCCCAGTTTACCCCGCTCTAGTATGATTTACCCCGTTTTACCCCACTCTAGTATGATTTACCCCGGTTTACCCCACTCTAATATGATTTGCCCCAGTTTACCCCGATCTAGTATGATTTGCCCCAGTTTACCCAGCTCTAGTATGATTTGCCCCAGTTTACCCCGATCTAGTATGATTTGCCCCAGTTTACCCCGATCTAGTATGATTTGCCCCAGTTTACCCAGCTCTAGTATGATTTGCCCCAGTTTACCCCGATCTAGTATGATTTGCCCCAGTATACCCAGCTCTAGTATGATTTACCCCAGTTTACCCCGATCTAGTATGATTTACCCCAGTTTACCCCGATCTAGTATGATTTACCCCAGTTTACCCCGATCTAGTATTATTTACCCCAGTTTACCCCGATCTAGTATGATTTGCCCCAGTTTACCCCGATCTAGTATGATTTGCCCCAGTTTACCCAGCTCTAGTATGATTTGCCCCAGTTTACCCCGATCTAGTATGATTTGCCCCAGTTTACCCCGATCTAGTATGATTTGCCCCAGTTTACCCAGCTCTAGTATGATTTGCCCCAGTTTACCCCGATCTAGTATGATTTGCCCCAGTTTACCCCAATCTAGTATGATTTGCCCCAGTTTACCCAGCTCTAGTATGATTTGCCCCAGTTTACCCCGATCTAGTATGATTTGCCCCAGTTTACCCAGCTCTAGTATGATTTGCCCCAGTTTACCCCGATCTAGTATGATTTGCCCCAGTTTACCCAGCTCTAGTATGATTTGCCCCAGTTTACCCCGATCTAGTATGATTTGCCCCAGTTTACCCCGATCTAGTATGATTTACCCCAGTTTACCCCGATCTAGTATGATTTACCCCAGTTTACCCCGATCTAGTATGATTTACCCCAGTTTACCCCGATCTAGTATGATTTACCCCAGTTTACCCCGATCTAGTATGATTTACCCCAGTTTACCCCGATCTAGTATGATTTACCCCAGTTTACCCCGATCTAGTATGATTTACCCCAGTTTACCCCGATCTAGTATGATTTACCCCAGTTTACCCCGATCTAGTATGATTTACCCCGGTTTACCCCGATCTAGTATGATTTGCCCCGGTTTACCCCGCTCTAGAATGATTTGCCCCGGTTTACCTCGTGCTAGTATGATTTACCCCGGTTTACCCCGCTCTAGTATGATTTACCCCAGTTTACCCCGCTCTAGTATGATTTGCCCCAGTTTACCCCGCTGTAGTATGATTTGCCCCAGTTTACCCCGCTCTAGTATGATTTGCCCCAGTTTACCCCGCTGTAGTATGATTTGCCCCAGTTTACCCCGCTCTAGAATGATTTGCCCCAGTTTACCCCGCTCTAGTATGATTTGCCCCAGTTTACCCCGCTCTAGTATGATTTGCCCCAGTTTACCCCGATCTAGTATGATTTACCCCAGTTTACCCCGATCTAGTATGATTTACCCCAGTTTACCCCGCTCTAGTATGATTTGCCCCAGTTTACCCCGATCTAGTATGATTTGCCCCAGTTTACCCCGCTCTAGTATGATTTGCCCCAGTTTACCCCGATCTAGTATGATTTACCCCAGTTTACCCCGATCTAGTATGATTTACCCCAGTTTACCCCGATCTAGTATGATTTACCCCAGTTTACCCCGCTCTAGTATGATTTGCCCCGGTTTACCCCGCTCTAGTATGATTTACCCCGGTTTACCCCGCTCTAGTATGATTTACCCCGGTTTACCCCGCTCTAGTATGATTTACCCCGGTTTACCCCGCTCTAGTATGATTTACCCCGGTTTACCCCGCTCTAGTATGATTTACCCCGGTTTACCCCACTCTAGTATGATTTACCCCGGTTTACCCCGCTCTAGTATGATTTACCCCGGTTTACCCCACTCTAGTATGATTTACCCCGGTTTACCCCGCTCTAGTATGATTTACCCCGGTTTACCCCGCTCTAGTATGATTTACCCCGGTTTACCCCGCTCTAGTATGATTTACCCCGGTTTACCCCGCTCTAGTATGATTTGCCCCAGTTTACCCCGCTCTAGTATGATTTGCCCCAGTTTACCCCGCTCTAGTATGATTTGCCCCAGTTTACCCCGCTCTAGTATGATTTGCCCCAGTTTACCCCGTTCTAGTATGATTTACCCCAGTTTACCCCGCTCTAGTATGATTTGCCCCAGTTTACCCCGATCTAGTATGATTTGCCCCAGTTTACCCCGATCTAGTATGATTTGCCCCAGTTTACCCCGATCTAGTATGATTTGCCCCAGTTTACCCCGATCTAGTATGATTTGCCCCAGTTTACCCCGATCTAGTATGATTTGCCCCAGTTTACCCCGATCTAGTATGATTTGCCCCAGTTTACCCCGCTCTAGTATGATTTACCCCAGTTTACCCCGCTCTAGCATGATTTGCCCCAGTTTACCCCGCGCTAGCATGATTTGCCCCAGTTTACCCCGCGCTAGTATGATTTACCCCAGTTTACCCCGCTCTAGTATGATTTGCCCCAGTTTACCCCGCTCTAGCATGATTTGCCCCAGTTTACCCCGCTCTAGCATGATTTGCCCCAGTTTACCCCGTTCTAGCATGATTTGCCCCAGTTTACCCCGCTCTAGAATGATTTGCCCCAGTTTACCCCGCTCTAGAATGATTTGCCCCAGTTTACCCCGCTCTAGTATGATTTGCCCCAGTTTACCCCGCTCTAGAATGATTTGCCCCAGTTTACCCCGTTCTAGTATGATTTGCCCCAGTTTACCCCGCTCTAGAATGATTTGCCCCAGTTTACCCCGTTCTAGTATGATTTGCCCCAGTTTACCCCGCGCTAGTATGATTTACCCCAGTTTACCCCGCTCTAGTATGATTTGCCCCAGTTTACCCCGTTCTAGTATGATAGATAGATAGATAGATAGATAGATAGATAGATAGATAGATAGATAGATAGATAGATAGATAGATAGATAGATAGATAGATAGATAGATAGAAATAGTCAGATGATAGATAGATAGATAGATAGATAGATAGATAGATAGATAGATAGATAGATAGATAGATAGATAGATAGATAGATAGATAGATAGATAGATAGATAGAAATAGTCAGATGATAGATAGATAGATAGATAGATAGATAGATAGATAGATAGATAGATAGATAGATAGATAGATAGATAGATAGATAGAAATAGTCAGATGATAGATAGATAGATAGATAGATAGATAGATAGATAGATAGATAGATAGATAGATAGATAGATAGATAGATAGATAGATAGATAGATAGATAGATAGATAGATAGATAGATAGATAGAAATAGTCAGATAGATAGATAGATAGATAGATAGATAGATAGATAGATAGATAGATAGATAGATAGATAGATAGATAGATAGATAGATAGATAGAAATAGTCAGATGATAGATAGATAGATAGATAGATAGATAGATAGATAGATAGATAGATAGATAGATAGATAGATAGATAGATAGATAGATAGATAGACAGACAGACGGATAGACGGACGGATAGACGGATAGACGGATAGATAGATAGATAGATAGATAGATAGATAGATAGATAGATAGATAGATAGATAGATAGATAGATAGATAGATAGATAGATAGATAGATAGATAGATAGATAGATAGATAGATAGATAGATAGATAGATAGATAGATAGAAATAGTCAGATGATAGATAGATAGATAGATAGATAGATAGATAGATAGATAGATAGATAGATAGATAGATAGATAGATAGATAGATAGATAGATAGATAGATAGATAGATAGATAGATAGATAGATAGATAGATAGATAGATAGATAGAAATAGTCAGATAGATAGATAGATAGATAGATAGATAGATAGATAGATAGATAGATAGATAGATAGATAGATAGATAGATAGATAGATAGATAGATAGATAGATAGATAGATAGATAGATAGATAGATAGATAGATAGAAATAGTCAGATGATAGATAGATAGATAGATAGATAGATAGATAGATAGATAGATAGATAGATAGATAGATAGATAGATAGATAGATAGATAGATAGATAGATAGATAGATAGATAGATAGATAGATAGATAGATAGATAGATAGATAGATAGATAGATAGATAGATAGACAGACAGACGGATAGACGGACGGATAGACGGATAGACGGATAGACGGATAGATAGATAGATAGATAGATAGATAGATAGATAGATAGATAGATAGATAGATAGATAGATAGATAGATAGATAGATAGATAGATAGATGAGTTTAATGAGTCTCTATGGCTCAGATGTATTTCACAGAATGTCAGTTGGAGTGAGTCTGGGCTTCAGTGTGTAGATTTGAATTTTTGACAGTTGGACAGTTTGAAAATCTGAACATTCCGTCAATGTTAAGTCTATGGGAGTTTTTCCGAGTTTTAATCGTCATTTTTAGGAAAACCGTGAGTCGGATCAGTTAGAAAAGATATAGCAACGCGAGTCAGACTAGTTTGAAGATCTGAGCCGAGTTTGGAGTTTGTAGAGTTAAAGCTCTAGGAGGAGTTAGAGTCAGAAATTTGAGTAAGAAAAATAATAATAATAACTAGAATGTACATTTCCTGAAGAAAATGTGAGTGGTGCTTGCCGTGGCAAAACTCGCCACCCGGATGCTACTGGGATGCAAAAAAGCCAAGCAACATGTCTGTAGGATGTTCTGGGACTGACATATAGGTCTTCGTAAACGGTTGCTAGGGTACTCTGTTTGGTTGCTATGGAGTGGCTTGGCAACATTCAATGATGATACTGCTTGTCAGTATGAATGATATAAACCAACCCCCATGTCTGTATGATATTGTGATGCAGAGATATAGGTCTTGGTAAACGGTTGCTAGGGAACTCTGTTTGGTTGCTATGGAGTGTTTTGGCAACATTCAATGATGATACTGCTTGTCAGTAAGAATGATATGAACCAACCCCCATGTCTTTACGATGTTCTGATGCAGAGATATAGGTCTTGTTATACGGTTGCTAGGGTACTCTGTTTGGTTGCTATGGAGTGGCTTGGCAGCATCCAATGGATACAGCTTGTCAGTATGAATGATATAAACCAACCCCCATGTCTGTATGATGTTCTGATGCAGAGATATAGATCTTGGTAAACGGTTGCTAGGGTACTCTGTTTGGTTGCTATGGCATGGCTTGGCAGCATCCAATGATGATACTCCAAAGGCTGCTTGTCAGTTTGAATGATATAAACCAACCCCCATGCCTCTATAATGTTCTGAGGCAGAGATATAGGTCTTGGTAAATGGTTGCTAGGCTGCTTGATAATGGTTGCTAGGGCGTGGCTAGGAAGTGTTGAAGGTGATTTGTGATTGGCTGTTGATGCCCCGAGTCATCAAACCCACCCTCATGTTTCTATGACAGTTCTATCCAAAGATATCCCTTTGATGTTTTTCAATGGAAGTCTATGGGATCAGTTGCTAGGGAGCTCTAAATGGTTGCTAGGGCGTGGCTTGATGGGTTAACAGTGATCCTGAGATAGTGATTGGTTGGCTGAGTAAATTGAGCCCACCCCCTTGTCTCTGAGACACTGTGAGCCAGAGCTATGGTCAATACAAAATCCCTATGCAATTTCCCATAGTAGGAGAAACGCATGCGTTTTATGGGACGTCCCTCCCCATAGTAAGTCAATGGGGCAAATTTAGGCAGCTCCTGCACCCCAGGGGTACAACTCACACCCCTTTGCGATGTGTCATCTTACAGGGCCTGTCAGCCTCTTCAAATGTGGTGACCCACGAGTTTCTACGAAATCCTCGCTTAGAGTTATGACTTGTTAAATTTTTTTTACATTTTTCCCAATGTTAAGTCTATGGGATTTTTTTCGCTACTTTTTCGCCCCTGGGGCGAACACCGCACCCCCGACCCCTTAGAAAAGATATAGCACACCATTCCCGACTAGGCCGCACGTTTTGACACCTCATTCATGGGTCTGTGACAAAAACTGTGGGAGGAGTAGCGGGACAAAATGTTGTGTGGAAAAAGAATAATTATAATAAACCGATCCTGGTGAGATATTAAATATTTATGGCTTGCTACGCAAGCCCCAATAATAATTTTGATTATGGAGAATGACAATATTGATGCATTGCTTCACAAGCAACACTAATAAGTATGTTTGAGAGTGATGGTGATGCCTTGCTGCGCAAGGCATCACTAAAACTCGTTCTGGGGCTAGATAGTAATAGTGATGCCTTGCTACGCAAGCACCACTAACTAGATAAAAAAGTTCGTCGAGACAAACTTTAAGTTGGCTTGGAAAAGCTAGACCAGAAAGTTTGAAATAGTTTGAAAAGTTTGAAATAAATTGTTTGAAATAGTTTGAAAAGTTTAAAGTTTGAAATAGTTTGAGTTTTAGTAGTATAGATAGATAGATAGATAGATAGATAGATAGATAGATAGATAGATAGATAGATAGATAGATAGATAGATAGATAGATAGATAGATAGATAGATAGATAGATAGATAGATAGATAGATAGATAGATATAGATAGATAGATAGATAGATAGATAGAAATAGTCAGATGATAGATAGAAATAGTCAGATGATAGATGATAGATAGATAGATAGATAGATAGATAGATAGATAGATAGATAGATAGATAGATAGATAGATAGATAGATAGAAAGCTAGGCTACTAAGGAGGTTGCTAGGGTGGTTGCCGTGCGGTTGCTAGGGTACTCAGGTGGTTGCTAAGGTCTTGCTATGTGGTTGCTAGGGTGGTTGCTATGCAGTTGCTAAGGTAGTGCTCTAGTATGATTTACCCCGTTCTAGAATGATTTGCCCCAGTTTACCCCGCTCTAGTATGATTTGCCCCAGTTTACCCCGCTCTAGTATGATTTGCCCCAGTTTACCCCGCTCTAGAATGATTTGCCCCAGTTTACCCCGCTCTAGAATGATTTGCCCCAGTTTACCCCGCTCTAGTATGATTTGCCCCAGTTTACCCCGCTCTAGAATGATTTGCCCCAGTTTACCCCGCTCTAGTATGATTTGCCCCAGTTTACCCAGCTCTAGTATGATTTGCCCCAGTTTACCCCGTGCTAGTATGATTTGCCCGAGTTTACCCCGGCTAGTATGATTTGCCCCAGTTTACCCAGCTCTAGTATGATTTGCCCCAGTTTACCCCGTGCTAGTATGATTTGCCCCAGTTTACCCCGCTCTAGTATGATTTGCCCCAGTTTACCCCGCTCTAGAATGATTTGCCCCAGTTTACCCCGCTCTAGAATGATTTGCCCCAGTTTACCCCGCTCTAGTATGATTTGCCCCAGTTTACCCCGCTCTAGAATGATTTGCCCCAGTTTACCCCGCTCTAGTATGATTTGCCCCAGTTTACCCAGCTCTAGAATGATTTGCCCCAGTTTACCCCGTGCTAGTATGATTTGCCCCAGTTTACCCCGCTCTAGTATGATTTGCCCCAGTTTACCCCGCTCTAGTATGATTTGCCCCAGTTTACCCCGCTCTAGTATGATTTGCCCCAGTTTACCCCGCTCTAGAATGATTTGCCCCAGTTTACCCCGCTCTAGTATGATTTGCCCCAGTTTACCCCGCTCTAGAATGATTTGCCCCAGTTTACCCCGCTCTAGTATGATTTGCCCCAGTTTACCCAGCTCTAGTATGATTTGCCCCAGTTTACCCCGCTCTAGAATGATTTGCCCCAGTTTACCCCGTGCTAGTATGATTTGCCCCAGTTTACCCCGCTCTAGTATGATTTGCCCCAGTTTACCCCGCTCTAGTATGATTTGCCCCAGTTTACCCCGCTCTAGTATGATTTGCCCCAGTTTACCCCGCTCTAGTATGATTTGCCCCAGTTTACCCCGCTCTAGAATGATTTGCCCCAGTTTACCCCGCTCTAGTATGATTTGCCCCAGTTTACCCAGCTCTAGAATGATTTGCCCCAGTTTACCCCGTGCTAGTATGATTTGCCCCAGTTTACCCCGCTCTAGTATGATTTGCCCCAGTTTACCCCGCTCTAGTATGATTTGCCCCAGTTTACCCCGCTCTAGTATGATTTGCCCCAGTTTACCCCGCTCTAGTATGATTTGCCCCAGTTTACCCCGCTCTAGAATGATTTGCCCCAGTTTACCCCGCTCTAGTATGATTTGCCCCAGTTTACCCAGCTCTAGTATGATTTGCCCCAGTTTACCCCGCTCTAGAATGATTTGCCCCAGTTTACCCCGTGCTAGTATGATTTGCCCCAGTTTACCCCGCTCTAGTATGATTTGCCCCAGTTTACCCCGCTCTAGTATGATTTGCCCCAGTTTACCCCGCTCTAGAATGATTTGCCCCAGTTTACCCCGTTCTAGTATGATTTGCCCCAGTTTACCCAGTTCTAGTATGATTTGCCCCAGTTTACCCAGTTCTAGTATGATTTGCCCCAGTTTACCCAGTTCTAGTATGATTTGCCCCAGTTTACCCCGCTCTAGTATGATTTGCCCCAGTTTACCCAGTTCTAGTATGATTTGCCCCAGTTTACCCAGTTCTAGTATGATTTGCCCCAGTTTACCCAGTTCTAGTATGATTTGCCCCAGTTTACCCAGTTCTAGTATGATTTGCCCCAGTTTACCCAGTTCTAGAATGATTTGCCCCAGTTTACCCCGTTCTAGTATGATTTGCCCCAGTTTACCCAGTTCTAGTATGATTTGCCCCAGTTTACCCAGTTCTAGTATGATTTGCCCCAGTTTACCCAGTTCTAGTATGATTTGCCCCAGTTTACCCCGCTCTAGTATGATTTGCCCCAGTTTACCCCGTTCTAGTATGATTTGCCCCAGTTTACCCCGCTCTAGAATGATTTGCCCCAGTTTACCCAGTTCTAGTATGATTTGCCCCAGTTTACCCCGCTCTAGTATGATTTGCCCCAGTTTACCCCGCTCTAGTATGATTTACCCCAGTTTACCCCGCTCTAGAATGATTTGCCCCAGTTTACCCCGTTCTAGTATGATTTGCCCCAGTTTACCCCGTTCTAGTATGATTTGCCCCAGTTTACCCCGCTCTAGAATGATTTGCCCCAGTTTACCCCGCTCTAGTATGATTTGCCCCAGTTTACCCCGTTCTAGTATGATTTGCCCCAGTTTACCCCGCTCTAGTATGATTTGCCCCAGTTTACCCAGTTCTAGTATGATTTGCCCCAGTTTACCCCGCTCTAGTATGATTTGCCCCAGTTTACCCCGTTCTAGTATGATTTGCCCCAGTTTACCCAGCTCTAGTATGATTTGCCCCAGTTTACCCCGTGCTAGTATGATTTGCCCGAGTTTACCCCGCGCTAGTATGATTTGCCCCAGTTTACCCAGCTCTAGTATGATTTGCCCCAGTTTACCCCGTGCTAGTATGATTTGCCCCAGTTTACCCCGCTCTAGTATGATTTGCCCCAGTTTACCCCGCTCTAGAATGATTTGCCCCAGTTTACCCCGCTCTAGTATGATTTGCCCCAGTTTACCCCGCTCTAGAATGATTTGCCCCAGTTTACCCCGCTCTAGTATGATTTGCCCCAGTTTACCCCGTGCTAGTATGATTTGCCCCAGTTTACCCCGCTCTAGTATGATTTGCCCCAGTTTACCCCGCTCTAGAATGATTTGCCCCAGTTTACCCCGCTCTAGTATGATTTGCCCCAGTTTACCCCGCTCTAGAATGATTTGCCCCAGTTTACCCCGCTCTAGTATGATTTGCCCCAGTTTACCCAGCTGTAGTATGATTTGCCCCAGTTTACCCCGCTCTAGAATGATTTGCCCCAGTTTACCCAGCTCTAGTATGATTTGCCCCAGTTTACCCCGCTCTAGAATGATTTGCCCCAGTTTACCCCGTGCTAGTATGATTTGCCCCAGTTTACCCCGCGTTAGTATGATTTGCCCCAGTTTACCCCGCTCTAGAATGATTTGCCCCAGTTTACCCCGTGCTAGTATGATTTGCCCCAGTTTACCCCGCTCTAGAATGATTTGCCCCAGTTTACCCCGCTCTAGAATGATTTGCCCCAGTTTACCCCGTTCTAATATGATAGATAGATAGATAGATAGATAGATAGATAGATAGATAGATAGATAGATAGATAGATAGATAGATAGATAGATGATAGATAGATAGATAGATAGATAGATAGATAGATAGATAGATAGATAGATAGATAGATAGAAATAGTCAGATGATAGATAGATAGATAGATAGATAGATAGATAGATAGATAGATAGATAGATAGATAGATAGATAGATAGATAGATAGATAGATAGATAGATGAGTTTAATGAGTCTCTATGGCTCAGATGTATTTCATAGAATGTCAGTTGGAGTGAGTCTGGGCTTCAGTGTGTAGATTTGAATTTTTGACAGTTGGACAGTTTGAAAATCTGAACATTCCGTCAATGTTAAGTCTATGGGAGTTTTTCCGAGTTTTAATCGTCATTTTTAGGAAAACCGTGAGTCGGATCAGTTAGAAAAGATATAGCAACGCGAGTCAGACTAGTTTGAAGATCTGAGCCGAGTTTGGAGTTTGTAGAGTTAAAGCTCTAGGAGGAGTTAGAGTCAGAAATTTGAGTAAGAAAAATAATAATAATAATAATAAGTTTATTAGGATTTCAGTAAGTTGGCTCTTCCAAGCCAACTTAACTAGAGGTGTAAAGTTTGTAAACAAACTTTGAAGTTGGCTTGAGAAGTGAGTGAGTAGACAGACAGACAGACAGACACACACTAAATTACATAAACCCCAGTTTACCCCGCTCTAGTATGATTTGCCCCAGTTTACCCTGCTCTAGTATGATTTTCCCCAGTTTACCCCGTGCTAGTATGATTTACCCCAGTTTACCCAGCTCTAGTATGATTTACCCCAGTATACCCCGCTCTAGTATGATTTGACCCAGTTTACCCCGCTCTAGTATGATTTACCCCAGTTTACCCCGATCTAGTATGATTTGACCCAGTTTACCCCGCTCTAGTATGATTTACCCCAGTTTACCCCGCTCTAGTATGATTTGCCCCAGTTTACCCCGTGCTAGTATGATTTACCCCAGTTTACCCCGCTCTAGTATGATTTGCCCCAGTTTACCCCGTGCTAGTATGATTTACCCCAGTTTACCCCACGCTAGTATGATTTGCCCCAGTTTACCCCGCGCTAGTATGATTTGCCCCAGTTTACCCCGCTCTAGTATGATTTGCCCCAGTTTACCCCGTTCTAGTATGATTTGCCCCAGTTTACCCCGCGCTAGTATGATTTGCCCCAGTTTACCCCGCTCTAGTATGATTTACCCCAGTTTACCCCGCTCTAGTATGATTTGCCCCAGTTTACCCCGCTCTAGTATGATTTACCCCAGTTTACCCCGCTCTAGTATGATTTACCCCAGTTTACCCCGCTCTAGTATGATTTGCCCCAGTTTACCCTGTTCTAGTATGATTTGCCCCAGTTTACGCCGCGCTAGTATGATTTACCCCAGTTTACCCCGATCTAGTATGATTTACCCCAGTTTACCCCGCTCTAGTATGATTTACCCCAGTTTACCCCGATCTAGTATGATTTACCCCAGTTTACCCCGCTCTAGTATGATTTACCCCAGTTTACCCCGATCTAGTATGATTTACCCCAGTTTACCCCGATCTAGTATGATTTACCCCAGTTTACCCCGATCTAGTATGATTTACCCCAGTTTACCCCGCTCTAGTATGATTTGCCCCAGTTTACCCCGATCTAGTATGATTTACCCCAGTTTACCCCGCTCTAGTATGATTTGCCCCAGTTTACCCCGCTCTAGTATGATTTGCCCCAGTTTACCCCGCTCTAGTATGATTTACCCCAGTTTACCCCGCTCTAGTATGATTTACCCCAGTTTACCCCGATCTAGTATGATTTGCCCCAGTTTACCCCGTGCTAGTATGATTTACCACAGTTTACCCCAATCTAGTATGATTTGCCCCAGTTTACCCCGCTCTAGTATGAGTTACCCCAGTTTACCCCGCTCTAGTTTGATTTACCCCAGTTTACCCCGATCTAGTATGATTTACCCCAGTTTACCCCGCTCTAGTATGATTTACCCCAGTTTACCCCGCTCTAGTATGATTTACCCCAGTTTACCCCGCTCTAGTATGATTTACCCCAGTTTACCCCGATCTAGTATGATTTACCCCAGTTTACCCCGCTCTAGTATGATTTACCCCAGTTTACCCCGCTCTAGTATGATTTACCCCAGTTTACCCCGCTCTAGTATGATTTACCCCAGTTTACCCCGATCTAGTATGATTTACCCCAGTTTACCCCGCTCTAGTATGATTTACCCCAGTTTACCCCGCTCTAGTTTGATTTACCCCAGTTTACCCCGATCTAGTATGATTTACCCCAGTTTACCCCGCTCTAGTATGATTTACCCCAGTTTACCCCAATCTAGTATGATTTGCCCCAGTTTACCCCGCTCTAGTATGATTTACCCCAGTTTACCCCGCTCTAGTATGATTTACCCCAGTTTACCCAGCTCTAGTATGATTTACCACAGTTTACCCCAATCTAGTATGATTTGCCCCAGTTTACCCCGCTCTAGTATGATTTGCCCCAGTTTACCCCGCTCTAGTATGATTTACCCCAGTTTACCCCGCTCTAGTATGATTTGCCCCAGTTTACCCCGCTCTAGTATGATTTGCCCCAGTTTACCCCGCTCTAGTATGATTTGCCCCAGTTTACCCCGCTCTAGTATGATTTACCCCAGTTTACCCCGTGCTAGTATGATTTGCCCCAGTTTACCCCGCTCTAGTATGATTTACCCCAGTTTACCCCAGATGAGTTTAATGAGTCTCTATGGTTTAGATGTATTTCACAGAATGTCAGTTGGAGTGAGTCTGGGCTTCAGTGTGTAGATTTGAATTTTTGACAGTTGGACAGTTTGAAAATCTGAACATTCCGTCAATGTTAAGTCTATGGGAGTTTTTCCGAGTTTTAATCGTCATTTTTAGGAAAACCGTGAGTCGGATCAGTTAGAAAAGATATAGCAACGCGAGTCAGACTAGTTTGAAGATCTGAGCCGAGTTTGGAGTTTGTAGAGTTAAAGCTCTAGGAGGAGTTAGAGTCAGAAATTTGAGTAAGAAAAATAATAATAATAATAATAAGTTTATTAGGATTTCAGTAAGTTGGCTCTTCCAAGCCAACTTAATAAGTTTATTAGGATTTCAGTAAGTTGGCTCTTCCAAGCCAACTTAATAATAATAAGTTTATTAGGATTTCAGTAAGTTGGCTCTTCCAAGCCAACTTAATAATAATAAGTTTATTAGGATTTCAGTAAGTTGGCTCTTCCAAGCCAACTTAATAATAAGTTTAAGTACAATATCAGTAAGTTGGCTCTTCCAAGCCAACTTAATAAAGTGAATCTTATGACCACTCACACTTGCTTTTTTAGACGACACCCTGTCGTCTATTTTTAATGCCAATGTTTACAACAACAACAAAAAAAATGCATGAATAAAATGCTAATGTGCAGCTCATACCCTTGAAGTGTAAATTTTGAGGAGTGTACAATACACGCCACGAACCGTCGTATTTCCTTCCCCGATTACCTCACAAGGACGCCATATTCAGTAGCCAATCATCAGACAGTTGTTGTGTCTTTTATCCAATGATCTATTAATACAGCCGGAATGGGCTGGCCAAGACGTCGGTTACGTAGTCTGTCATCCTACCGGTGCCTCTCAGCCGTATAACTGGACTGCATTGCTAAACGTAAGTATAGCACGAGGCCTGCAAATAGTTACATAAATTGTATTCATACACTTGCTATTAATTAGTCCATCATGTATTGATAGAAACGACTGTCCAGCTAGTATAGAATAGAGCTCATTTCGCGCGTCTCATTTAGATATGTGCCAGCCTTTTTTCACACGTTAGCTAGCTAGCTAGCATTAACCTTAGCTTACCTGCTATTTAGCCAATGAGGCGTGAATGAAGCTCCACATGCTAGTGCACCAGTTTTCTCTAGTGAGCCAGAGTCTAGTCGTTGCTGTGCTCACAGAATTGGTGTTCATTACTTGGCAGTCGCAGCTGAACTACTTGCTAGTTGACTAAACATGAAGAGATCAAGGTTTTCAGTTGGCAGTTGTTAGAAGCAGAAATTTTGTTTTACTGACGATATTCTTTCGATTGTAGGAACGTGACCTTTTGCCCTATGATTGTTGTCAGTGGAAGTAGATAAACCTGAAGTTAATGAAAATGTTATGAAATTTAATGTTATCAATTATCATACTGTTGACTTGTCCTTCAGCATGGGCAGTGTGTTGGCTGCCAGCTCACCAAACCCACCCCCGGCCTCAGGGGGTGGCAGTGCCCCAGGGGGCGCAGGTCTAGTGACGGTGCCACCAGGTTTCAGCATGCCCCCAGTGTCTGCAGTCCCACCCTCCTCAGGCACACAAGGGCAGCCTGGGACAGATGCAGAGTCCTCTCTCTCCAACCCTGGCACATTTGAAGAGTGTCATCGCAAATGCAAAGGTTTGTTAAAGGTTCATTTTCTTGTATTCCTCTTGTGGTTCCACAATCTATGTTCTGTTTACTTAGTCGTTTTGTCTGCTTTTCAGAGGTCTTCCCTGTGCAGATGGAGGGGGTACGCTTGGTTGTCAACAAGGGCTTGAGTAATCACTTCCAGGTCAGTCACCACAGTATGAATGGGATTTGCAAGCTCTTGAATTATTCATATTTTTCTTTTTAGAATTGAAAGATCAAAGGACAACAATATATACACTACTGTCCAAAAGTTTGTAATAATTCATAATTCTTAAAGTTTTTATAAGAAGTGTCTTATGCTCACCATAAGAGTAAATAAAGTAAGAACAGTATATATTTAAATGAACTATATATATATATATATATATATATATATATATATATATATATATATATATATATATATATATATATATATATATATATATATATATATATATATTTATATTATTTTTGGTGATTGCAAAGATGATTTTCAGCAGCTAGTCTTCAGTGTCACATGATCTTTTTTGCTGCTTAATATTTAGAAGAAAATCGTGATACCCTACTAAAATGAAAATGTGGGGTAAGGTATATGAAAAAAGAAGAGATTAATACTTTTAATCCGCAGTGATTAATTAAATTGACCAAAGTGAAAAGACATTTAAAATTCTTCAAAATATTTATTTTTCAAATAAATGCTGTTCATTGAACTTTCTATTCATCAAAGAATCAAAGAAAAAGTTTTACTTTTTTCCCAAAAATATAAAGCGGCAACAAAAAAAAATTCAACATTGATGATAATAATTACTTAATAATATTTAAATAATAAATGAGCACCAATTTCTGAAGGATCACGTGACACTGCCGCTGAGAATGTAGCTTTGCCAAATGTATTAATTTATTAAAAAATAAAACAATTCTTTTACATTTCATAATATTACTTTTTTTACTGTATTTCGATCAAATAAATGCAGCATTGGCAAGCATAAGAGACTTCTTTAAAAAAAAAAATCATTACATACTTTTGACTGGTAGTGTATAACCTCTTAATTTGCTTCCTCAGGTTAGTCACACAATTACTCTAAGCACCTTAGGGGACTCGGGTTACAGATTCGGAGCCACATATGTGGGCAGCAAGCAAACAGGACCTGCAGAGGTGAGCACCTTATTTGCATTTTAACTGACAGATAGAATTTTTTATTTTCTGTCACCTTGCTACACCATTATTGTTTCAGAATGAAAAGATGAGTAGGATGTGGTTCACACCTTTTTTTTTATCTGTCACCTCAGTCTTTCCCGGTTATGGTAGGTGACATGGACAACACAGGCAGTCTAAACGCACAGATCATCCATCAGCTGACCAGCCATATTCGCTCTAAAGTGGCTATTCAGGTATGTACAGCTTTGCAGTCATGTTTGCTGGTTGCAGTCAGAATTATAAGGAAAAATAACAATTTATGGCCCAGTAGATTTTACACATGGAATTGTTTTTAATGCGATTAAGCTTGTGAAAATTCATTCCTATAATTTGGTTAGAAGAATTGTATTGCTGCTTGAGCTTTAAGAAGTCTAGATGGCTTAATGAATCTTAAAATATTGCTCTGATGTTTTAAAAAAAATTGTATTACTTGTTCAGAAAATCAGTGCTGAATAGTGTACTGTTATTAATTGCCTGACTAAATGATGGGTTACAGACGCAGCAACACAAGTTTGTAAACTGGCAATGTGATGCAGAATACCGTGGCGATGACTTCACAGCTGCTGTCACCCTTGGCAACCCAGATGTTCTTGTTGGATCTGGTAACAAACTTGCATTCGCTATTGACCATGACTGTCAAGCTCCAAAAATGACTATACAAAAAGATTATTCCTAATACACACTACAGTTAAATATTTGGGGTAAGATTTAAAAAAAAAAAATAATAGTTTTGGAAAGTAGTCTCTTATGGTCATTGACACTTTGCAGGGCTCGAAATTAACTTTTTTTTTACTTGGTAACACTGGTGCTCCCAACTTCAAAAAGTTAGGAGCACCAGCATACATTTTGGAGCACAACTAAAATGGTTATATATTATTTTATATCATGTTTAACTGTGTGTGTGTGAGTGACGGTAAAAAGTTGCCTCTCGCAGTATAAAATGCTTGGGCTACGTCTGACGAGCATGAGTGGTGTGCAATGTCGTCAGACGTAGCCCAAGCATTTTATACTGCGAGAGGCACTACATTTGTTCCGTAAGTTGAATATGGAAGGCGATCGGCTGGAAGCTAGATAAACTTTATAAAGTAAATTTAAATAGTGATGCACCGAAATGAAAATTCTGGGCCAAAAACGGTACACATAACTGATGATGATTGGTGGGTGGGAGACAAGGTTGAGGTTGATAGGTTGAGTTCACACCTATTTTTTTGCGGTCTATGGTTCACACACACGCACACACACACCTATGACGCACACGCATATGCACAGTCAGCGATGGCAAGTCCAACGACTTTCGCTTTCGCAAACTGGAAGTATAAGCGCTACTTTTCCCTCGTTGAGGTGAATGGTAAGAATGTTTATGTAACGTGCAAGAAAAGAGTTTCTCCAAGGCGGTGGCGAGTAATTCTAATCTAATGAAGCGCCTCACATCACATGCCGCCACAAAATTAGTGGCTAAAAACCCAGGTGATAACGTGAGCTCCACTACCAAAGTAGTATAGTACTGATAATATTTACACTATAGTAGGTCTACTGATAATATTTATAATAATGTATTGAATTTGATAGGTGTCTCTCACATTGTCCCACAGCAACATTACAATTAGTGTACATTAATGTACAATGTTTTATAATAATAATTTATTCTATTTAGTCTCCAATTCATTCATTAAACAAATCTAATATTGAGGGCATCCAAGTTATTTGACATATTTGAACATTTGAAGAAAAAAAAATTTAACACCGTAGTTACTTTCCCTGGTAATTAGTTACTTTTATAATGATGTAACTCAGTTACTATTTGTAAGAAGTAACTAGTAACTATAACTAATTACTTTTTTAAAGTAACGTGCCCAACACTGGTAGGAGCTCAAGTTCACATTCATGTTTCGTCTGATAGGTATCATTGTGGCGCACTACCTCCAGTCCGTGTCTCCTGCTTTGGTATTGGGGGGCGAGCTTGTCTATCACAAGAGACCAGGAGAGGAGGGCACCGTAACATCATTAGTGGGCAGGTACACAGGTAATTTCCACATCATTCTTTATCACATTTTATTCAAGGCCTGGCAAAAATCATAATTAGATTAAATTTACTTATTGGACCTGCTACCTTTTCATCCTCAGGTAGTAACTATGTCGCCACGTTGACTGTTGGAGGAGCTGGTGCACATGCGTCATACTACCACAAAGCCAATGACCAGGTACTTCATATATATGTGTATTAAATGACACATCTGTTACTCAAGATAATAACATTTGTCTGTTAAACTCACTCCTTTGAATCTAAAAAAACCTCTCACAGCTCCAGGTTGGGGTGGAATTTGAGGCTAGCACACGGATGCAGGACACAAGCATGTCGTTTGGTTATCAGTTGGATGTACCTAAAGCAAATCTGCTGTTTAAAGGTATTGGAAGGCTTTTCTTGAACTGTTAGCATTCGAAAGTTTCATAACTTATTTATTTAACTGAAATCTTGTACTATAATTAGCGCTGCACTATTTACTTATTTCCTATTGTACAAAATGTTTTTTTTTTTATATTTTATATAAATAACGTTGTATTTGGTATGGTGAAAGGGTCTGTTAGTGATTTCGACTTCATTGAAAGTTACATTGCGCCTAGTCTCGCATAGCCAGAACTTCAGATTAAAGGCAGAGGGTTTGGACTATATCGCAGATATCATTGGTCAAGGACCGCCCAAGAGAACGTTTGACTGACACACAGTAACACAACCAATCACAGTTCATTGTCCCCGCAATAACAGACTAACGTGCCTCTATAAATCGCAAGATTACTGCAACAATGGAGCTGTGAACTTCACATACTTTTGTAAATCCAGCGTTTAGTTGATCCTGGTAAGCGCTCATTGTCTCAGTTGTAAACACGACAGCGTTCTTCCTCCACAAGGGACCATTAAAGACCGTTTCCAGGCGGACCATTAAAGAAGGCAACACACTCATCTCGCGGACATAATGTAGAATTCAACCAATCAGATGATGACTTCGAAACTCCTGAAGTGTTTCTAGATAAGTGTGCCATTTGCATGCTGAGACCACATTGACTACATGAGGCTGAGACTACATTGCGCCATTAGATTGCAGCAAAGACTGTCTTTATGAGTGAGTCAATAACAAAGACTTGTATTGAAAGGGACTGAAACAAGGTTGTAAACAAGGACATTGTTTTTACTTTAAACAACACCTTATAAGACACAACTTACAAATGCATTGCTTAGCGCTGTCCCATTAACTGTTAAAAAGTATAAAGACTTTCCTCAGCAGACATCCAAACTTATTTTGTGATTATGAATATCAGCTAGATGCAGGTAATGCACTCGCTTTGTCGATCTCTTTCATAATCCTCTACTTCTAAATTATACAATAAGCTTCAATGAAGCATCTGAGCTAGTTCGAAGTTACATTTTTAGAATTAGTAACTGAGGCTTGGGCTCAACTGTTAACTTGAGATTTGAATCCGTGTCGCTACCAGGCGTGCCTACCAGGATACATACACGAGCAATATCACACGAGTAGCCTACGGCTGAATCACAGCCATGCTGATATAGAGCGATATTGCACGGCTACTCGTGTGATATTGCTCGTGTATGTATATTTACACATACATTCATGTAAGGAAACAGTGCTGCACTTCATTCTGAAACATGAATTGCAGCCTGTGAGATATGATAATCTCGCTAAGCTACATCTCACTGAATTGTACAGGCCTATTTATTCCAAGCATATTCCAGTTTTGTTCCACTGTTAAGCTTACATCTCCTCTTCAACCTTGTTCTTCAGGTTCTGTAGATAGCAATTGGGTGGTGGGAGCGACGCTGGAAAAGAAGCTGCTTCCCCTTCCTCTATCATTAGCTCTAGGCGCCTTCCTTAACCACCGCAAGAACAAGTTTCAGTGTGGCTTTGGTGTCACCATCGGATAGAACGACGTGGCGATTTCAGAATCTCAACAGATACAACCCTCCACCACGCTTGGACTGGTGCAAAGAGACATGGGGACATGGACCAACACTGAAACGGACTCAGAGACTCCCAGTATTAGTGCGTTGAACCTTCACAAGGATGGACCAGGACAAAGAGCTCGCAGGACTGTCCCAACAGAGCTCTCATCAATCTACGTGTTCTGTTATCTGATAAACAGACAGTCACATAAGGTTTGTTTTTAAATGCACATCATGTGGAAGAATGTCCGATGCATGTAACATTAAAGGTGTTTTTGAAGAAAGTACGTATATGCATTCAAAATATGATTCATTCAAATACAGTCAGTAAATGTGGAGATGCCTTTTACTTTTTCTTTTGTTTTGTTTTTTGCCTTTGTTGAGACAATTACTTTTTCTGGCTTTTACACAAGACGGTTTTCTTAAGGGCAAAATACATTAATTTTTTGATCTATTAACATAACCCACTTGTTTTGGTCTATATAAATGTGGTCAGCTGGTTTGTGTGCTCATTTTTTTTTTACTTAATGTTCATGTAAGAATTAAAATGATTTAATGTTCAATAATATACTCCATGAAATGCTGTTTGTGATGTCAGAACTATGAAAATTCAATGCATGGGAAGCTCTGGGTTTAAGTGACAGGTTGTTGAAAGTCGGTGTCCCTTTTGCACGGTTTCACAGACAAGGATTAAGCCTATTCCCAGACTAAAATAGATGTTTAAGCTGTTTTAACTGAAAGCAACTTGCACTGACATATCTTAAAATATGTCAGTGCCATTGTTTTGTCTCAAGATGCACATAAGTTATGTTTTTTTTTTCTAAGGCACATTTATAAAAGCTACTTAAATGGCCTACTCCTGGCTTAATCTAAGCCCTGTCTGTGAAACCAGGCCTTAGTCTCATGAAATAACTAGTCACACAGAACTGTCTGAGACTTTTGACCATGAGATCCTTTTACTGTATTTATCTGTTGGGGTCTTGCGGACAAATTCGAATGCTGGTTTCATAGTGGCCGGGCGTAACCAATCAAGACTGTCCTTTTTATGTCTCAATGTGTCACTGAATTTTCCACATAGAATAATTTCCAAAGTTTGTATTTTAATTAGTTGTAGACAGTTAAAGGGTTTTTGGGGCAGTCAGAGTTGGAGCAGATACTATAATAAACCTGTAGCTGAATTGAAGCTGGTTTTAATGCCCAGTGGAGTTTTTCATGTCTCATGCTGATTTCATGTCTTTGTGACATGGTGGAGTAATATAAAACAGGCTTTTGGCCTGATTCTAATGGATTATTTTACAGTGCAATTGTTGAATAAACATCTGGTTGTGAATTGAGTTTTGAAAGGAAGCAGGTTTTTATTGTCACTGACAGATGAAAAGAGTTACTCTCATTGACTAAAGACTGCAGGATAAGATGTATAGCTAATCTGAGGTTTGACAGCGAGGCAATATGAGAGAACATTTCTTTATTTAAAAAAAGTCAGCATTAGCAAGCATAGTGCATTTATATTACAAACATGAACTGCAAACGTGTTATATATTAACTTTAACACGAATGAAATTTTACAACAAAAGCCTCCAGTTCCAGATTTCAACATTCAGGCAAACCTTTTTACCATTTCAGACAAAACAACTAGGAACATCTGCAGGACTGATCTAGTCACATTAAGTTTTCCCGCTCTGTCTCTTGTGGTTCTGGATCATTCTCTTCATAACCAGGTCCAACTCGAGGTCCGACTGCTTAACATCTATGTTTCCACAGCCAACCTTTGGACAGCTGTGAAAAATAACAAAAAAGTGGGTAACGGGCTGTTCTATACACTACTGTTCAAAAATTTGGGGTCAGTAAGATTTTTTGTTTTAAAGAAATTAATACTTCATTCAGCAAGGATACATTAAATTGCTCAAAAGTCAGAGTAAAGACTTTTATATTGTTACGGGAAATTTCTATATCAAATAAATGCTATTCTTTTGAATTTTCTATTTAAAAAAATTAAGACATTTCCCACAAAACTATTAAGCTGTTTTCAATGTTTCAGGTGACACTAAAGATTCAAATTAATTAATTAAAAGAGAAAAATAGTTATTTTCAATTGTAATAATATTTCACAATATTACTGTTTTTACTATATTAATGCAATAATAATAATAATTAAAGCTGCAAGCAGCATTTATCGGGGTTCAAGCAGTTAAGGCCTTTAAGCACACAAGCATCAAAAGACATTCAGTTTTATTTAGCAAGCATTTAACAACTGCCATCATAGATGAAAAAGACAATTTACCGCCTATACAGGCAGTTTACCATAGGAAATATATGGTTTTAAAGCGTTTTTACAGTTATAGCATATTCTTCTAGTCTTGCCTGATCTCCACCACTTTTATTAGTAGTACTCAAAGTGTGCCCATACTGTATATATGTGGATGGAGTTTGATTGACAGGCGATCTGACTAATCATAATCCGCCATTTTGTCCAACAAAGCAGTCAGGAAAGTTAGTAGATTAACATAGGAGGAATTAAATTTGAAAAACAAAGTGTACTGACGTCTTAGCACTTTAAAACAACATTCCTTTTATGTTCATTCATGTTTATTTTAATGATATAAATTAACTAGAAGGAAGAGATGATCGGTTCACAAGCAGCTTTAACTGAGCCTCGAGTCTACAGCAATCTATCAGACACATTAAAGAGTCACAAAATGGTATTTATTGTTTAAATGTCTCTAAAAATTGACTACATTTGAAAGGTGAGACTTTGTTTCATATCAAAAGTACTTTTCTGTCAGCACGCAGTCTTTTCTCTGATCCGCAATGTATTTTTCAATGCGTGAGAACTTGGTGTGGTGTGAGAGTGGCGTCGCTTGTCAGACATAGCAACAGTAACTAAAGTGGGCGGGTCTTTGCGAACGGTCATTGACAGTATGGACGGGGATTCGCCAGTCCCAATTCAGAACAAATTTCATCACAATCCATCATTGTTCGTTTCAAACATGTGAGAGCATAAAAATGATCCATGGGTGAAATTGATTGGATTTAATTTATTTTTTTGTCAGTTCCTATCATAATTTTAACATTTTGGCGTTATTGTTTAGCTATTTACCTATGTTTACAAATTTCCTTTGTTTTTTTGTTGTTGTCTCGATCAGACTAACAGCTTTGAAGATAACCACAATTTTTTAAAGCTCTAAATGACACTTACAAAAACCATAAGGCGAAACCTGGCATGTTTGGTATTGTTGGACTCGGCAAGGATTCTTAGGAGGTCACTCCTGTGAAAAAAACACGGGCTTGAAACTTCTAAGGCTCCTTCAAGGCATTGTGCCAATGACGTATGCTGAGTTTTTTGAGATACACCAATGTTCTCATAGACTATCATGGCACCCTGCACCCTTTGTTTAAAGTATATGTATATTGTTAGTATGTGTATATTGTTTAAAGCTGTGAGAACTACACTCACATTGTGTAAATTATTTATTGTTTATTGTAGTGTATACTGTGCTGTGAGTAATTGTGTGTGCATCAGATGTGTAATCTGTTGTTGCTTAGCAGTCATGACATGACATGTACAACATTTATGTTGCTCGGAACTGCACCTAAGAATTTCACCTACTGTTGCACTTGTGCATATGGTAGAGTGACAATAAAGTGATTTGACAAAGACACTGCATGCCAATTTTCAGTAGACTAACGGTTGGGTGCGCTTATAGCTATTTTCATGATTTCTTTCACTGTTATAGCGCCACCAAGTGGCCAATTGTCACGATTCTTTTCATGTCAACTCAGATTGAGCTTATGAACATGTGTCCCAAGTTTAGCGAAAATATCTCTTTCCGTTCACAAGTTATAACCATTTTATAGTGCCACCAAGTGGCCAATTGTCATGATTTTTTTTCACGTGACCTCAGAATGAGCTCATGAACATGTGTCCCAAGTTTTGCGAAAATATCCCTTTCCGTTCACAAGTTATAACCGTTTAATAGTGCCACCTAGTGGCCAATTGTTGCGATTTTTTTCAAGTGATCTCCGAATGAGCTCACGAAGATGTATCCCAAGTTTAGCAAAAAAATCTCTTTCCGTTCACAATTTATAACCATTTTAGTAAAAATGGCCCTGGTGCCATCAAAGATTTTGGTTCCCCTTATCGACCGTTAATTTAAATTTTGAGTTTTTTGGATGATTATTGATTGACCGACTCCAGAAAATAGTCTTGCAGTGGTTTGGTTCCAATCGGGCCAAAAACCTAGGAGAAGTCAGCAAAAATAGGTTTTTCAAAAAAATGCAATTTACTCAAAATTGGCGCCTGAAGGGCGAGCAAATCGGAGATAGCCATTTTGTCTGCCTTGAGCCAAGGATTCCAACGATATAAGACACTTGATCCTGGGACAAACAGTCTAAGAGTTATGAGCAATTTTGAACTTTTGGTTGCTGTAGCGCCACCTATGGGCCATTCGGGGTCATACTCTGATAGGTTGTCCCCAAACTGAGGCCTACCATCTGGTCAGGTTTCATGTCTCTAGGCCTTACGGTTTGGCCTGCACGATGCGTTTTACGAATCCTTACAATTACAATAGGGTTTCAGCATTTCATGCTTGAACCCCTAATAAATCAAATAAATGCAGATGTGAAGGCTTTTTTTTTTTTTAAATATTCAAAAATCTTACCAACCCCAAACTTAGAGGTTACTTAAGGTTGTGAAGAGTAAAACAAATATTTATTTACATTTTATTTTTAAATTTAACACTACAGTGGCACTGGCAAGATATGAATTACTAATAACAATACTTATTTGGGACAAGGTAAAGACAGAACTAAGCAGTGGCTACATACCGAAATTTCTTCTTATTTTTTTGCTTGGCTTTAATCATTTCAAGTACAGCCCCTTGGTCATAGTAATGATTGCATTTCTTGTTTTTCATTGGATTGACCATCTCAACCTGTCAGAACAAGATATAGTAAAATTACATTTCTGTATGTTTATTATTCAAGCAATTCAAATAATACACACTTAACTCAAGAGCTATAACATCGTGTGCAATTGATTATGTGAAACTATATTCACCTGGGTGAGAGGGCAAATGAAGTTCGTCTGGCTCTGTGTTACCGCAATGTCCTCATCCAGTTCCTCTTCGTTCTCAGCTACAGTTTGACCTGCTGCATATACATATATGTACAAATATACATTAAGGAACGGCATCACTTACGCCGTGGCTTTTGTGAAAGCTGTGCTGCAAGAAGTGTTGTGTGTCCCACCTTGCATGGCATACTTCCTGACATTGTCTTTGAAGGCAACCACCTTGCTGTGCCTTTGCAGGTCTGCATCTGAAACCCCGGCCATTAACTCACTGAAACGGCCCTCTACAGAGTTTCTCAGCTGAACCATGGCCTCCGGAGGTTCATGTCTGACCTACAGAGGGGTGGCTCAGTGGGTGAATTGACAAAGACTTTGTGTCAAAATGAAGCACCAGCAATAGTCAGTAAGACAAACCTGAGCAGTCATCTCATCAACAGATTCCACAAAACAATTGATTTCTCTGTCCAGTCTGGAACACTCCAGAATCATCTCCTCCAGTTTCTTCAGAGCTGGACTGTTATCCATACCTGAAATGAGATGAAAGTAAGGTACATTTTGAAAACAATATTTGGGACAATTATGAATATACACATCATATTAAGAAAAATATAATAGGCAAAAAGAGATTAATCAGACTTGCGGATATTATTAAAATCAGGGATTTACACTACCGTTCAACAGTTTTTTGTTTCTAAAAAAAAAAAAAAAAAAAAAAAAAAGGATCTTATGCTCACCAAGGCTGCATTTATTTGATTAAAAAAATAGTATAAAACAGCAATACTGTGAAATAGTATTACAATTTAAAATAAGTGTTATATTTGAAATACTTTAAGATGTAATTAATTCCTGTGAATGAATAAAAGTCAAGCCGGCTTGCCATACTGGCTGCTCACCTTGTGCTTCGACTATTCCCAGCGCAACGTCCGATATCATGTCCATACAAGATCCAATATCTGCTTGACATGACTTCAGAGTGGATAAGGTGGACTGTACTGAGCTTAGAGACATCTCTAGAAGGCATAGGACTGCTCGAAAAGAAATAAACACAAATTAAACACACAAACAACTTTATCATTCACTTTCAACTGGAACTGGAAGGAAGATTTAAATCGATAGTGCACTGAAACAAACATTTCTCCTGTTGTTTAAACATGTATGACTTTCCTTCTTAAAAGGAACACAAAATAGAAGATGGACAGAATGACAGCTTTAGTCACTTTTATGGAATAATATATAAAAGTGGTTGGTGACTGAGCTGACATGCTGCCGAACATCTTTTTTGTTAAACCTCAGGGGGGAAAGTAAGTCATATAGGTTTGGCACAACACGAGGAGTAAATACGGTAATAACATTATTTGTATTAGTTAGTGAAATATCTCTTTAACAAAACTTATTAGCAACGTATTGACCTAAGTGGTAATAGCATTTTGAAACTTATCTGCGATATTTTTTACAAACAAAAAAAAATCGATACGAAACCTTCGCTTTACCAAAAGAAGCGCCACTAGTCGTTTCCGGTTTCAGAACGCCTCGAATGACACGTCAATATAAAAGACTTCTAACGATTTAATAATCATACCGTACTCTTAAAATACTGCACAAGATTGTGACAAAGTTTGTAAAAACAATTTATAAGACTGATAAAACGCTACATTTTCAAATATCAGCATTTTTTTTTTATTCGAATAAAGCCCATATTTATTTGCTTGGCTGTTAATTTGACAGTCAAATGTAACGGAAACTCGCAACAAGAACGCGTCTGTACGCGGCCACGTCATGTAAACTAAACGGGGAAGGAGTTGCGTACACCAGGGTAACCAAAATAGAAGGAGACTGAAACAGCATTTCTGCGTTGTGATCACAGATTCGTCTGTTGCACCTGCTCGTTTTCCAAACCTGCATCGGCGGAGAATCGACAGATTATCTACGGGTTCTTTAATCATATGGCAAGATGTCAGATATCGGGGACTGGTTTAAAAACATCCCTTTCATCACCCGTTACTGGTTTGCTGGCTCAATTGCTGTGCCGTTAATAGGAAAGCTGGGATTAATCGGTCCTATGTATCTTGTGTTATGGCCGGAGGCATTCTTTCATAAATTCCAGGTAAGTTTAGATTAAATTAAACCGCACAGAGACTTTAGACAACAGCGGCGATGACAAGGCCTTGTAGGCCTCGTCTGAAGTAACGTTACACAGATGTCCACACATGGGCTACGTACAGGAGAACTGTGCTGTACTAAACGTTTATAGTTGACGGTTTGTTGATCAGTTTATAACGCTGTCTATCAAGTTTGGTTGTGCACACGTACGTTACTCATGATTGCCTGAATTAACGTTACATGTTTTTGTGTTATAACATTTTGTTGTAAATTAGGAAGCTAGAATAGTAGACATTAAAGGTTGTCGAAGCGAATAGTTCATGCGATGTTTAACGATTATGCAGAATTGAGAATCGTAAGAGATGGCAAAACCGTAACGCATGGGCTTGAATGTGCACCGACTCCTACCATATTTAATCCCACCCTCCATCTGTCAAGTCACCATTCAAATTGTTACACTGGAGCTATATTATAGTGTTGAAAGGCAGAAAACCCAGATTGATTTAAAAGTTGCGTACCCACAGAAATCCAAAATTCGTAACATTGAACGCGTCCCAGCCTGGTCTGTGCCTAACCAATGACAGCTGAGTACGCGTCTGGAGACTACTTCCGGGACAAGACTGACAAATTAGATTTTTTCTCTTCTTACTGTGGTGCCAAACATTCTAAGCTAACATTATTTACTATATCTGATTAGAAAGTATTTGAGTTTTGCGACTTAGAATATAATACAAATAATGGTGTTCTATTTTTCACATTGTGGAGGTCGGTTTTTCTAATGCCTGAATCTGACAGTAATGCCTAAACTGTAAGATATTAAGCTTTTAACAATGTAAAAATATGTAATTAATCATGGTCACTCATTAATCTTTATATAATATGTATTGTTCTCGGTGCCAGTCATTTCCACCAGGTGGCGCAAAGCTATTTGTTTGTGGGCTAAAAGTGTAAAACAACGTGATGGATGTTTGTAAGACGGGGGTCTGTGGAAAAGTTTAGAGTAAAACAGTGGAAAAAACTATAAAAAATAAATAAGATGGAAGTAAATTAATAAAATCCTTATTTAGATAAATAATTCATTGAAAAAGGCCATATTTAATGAAAATAAACAAATATATACTACATTTAACAGTGATTGGGGGGAAATTTCTCCAAATAATATTCGACACATTTATAATCTTACATTTTCACAGTATAAGTTGGATCTTCATACATAGAGAATGTATAGCTGCCTTGTAAATTTTAGGATGGGGGTCCATCACATGAGGATGATCATATTTGACGGGGTCTGTGGAATCTAAAAGATTGAAATCCCTTCCTAGCGGGATAATGCACCATTCCCCCAAATGTATTTATTGTGGAATACCTGGAAACCCACATCACACTATCTAGTAATTTTGTGGCATTTAGCATGCATCACGTGTCATTCTGTCCTTAACAGTGATTTTTTTTTTTTTACTGACCGTTATTGGCTAATGTAGTTTGTAAATGGCATCAATATTTCTTTTATTCGGTTTCCCGTGACATCTTTTTGTGAATGATGCATTTGAAATTCATTTGACCTCTGCTAATGGCTAATTAACCTCTGATTCATTTTTGTAGCTGCAGTTTTTAGCTGTAATTTAGGTACTTAGACATTGAAGTCCTATTCAGATGGTGCTTTTGTGATTTATACACTCCTTGTGTATGAACATGCTGTTATGTAGGATACAACTCCTATCTGCTTACTGCTGGCTAACAATTCATGACCTCTATCCTGTCCGTACAGGTTTCTTCTGGATTATAGCGCAAATACATGCGGTAAAGCCAAGCTATAGAGTGAGGAATAACATGGAACAGTACAGATAAGATTTGAAGAGTGTGTATTTCCAAGCCAAGGGCAACACAAAGCTTTTTGTCAAAGTGAACCGGTGCTCACATTGGCACATTTGTCTTGTGGAGGAACCATTTAGCTGCTGATAATCGGCCAAATAAACCTCACCCCGTCCCCTTGCAGCATACCAATCCTGCTGTGCTTTTTAACCCACTTTTCTCCGCGCTGCAGTGCACAGAGGTCACCTCTCCACACAAGTGAGCTGGCGTGATTTATGCTGCAGTGCGCGAGGGGGCCGCTGGACTGCCTGGCTACCGCAGAGCCGCTTCAGACGCCAACATCAAAGCATTGCTGCTCAGCGGATTCACAGTCCCCCCGACCGAAAAGCCCTGCTAGCTCAGAGTTTCTGTGTGTGCCGGAGGGTGGAGAGAAAGCACTAGAAGTGAGGGAGGGATACAGGGAAAGGGAGGAGGACGAGACGGGGATAAAAAGTGTGCATGTGCATGTTGAGAGAAAATTAAACACCGGAGAGTTTTACCCAATTTGTGCAGGGATGTGTGTTCATTGTTTACTGACCCAGTTTTTCTAGCTTGGGAATTACAGAACAGATCTTTATAACAGACCAGATGAGTGTCTTTTCCTCTCAGGGCGTGATGTCTGCTGCAATGGCTGCAGTCGCGCTCAGCCACATGGATAATGAATCAAATCTGCAGTGCAAGCATGGAAGCCACTCCGTTTTATCATAACTTTCAGCCAGTGCTGGTGACCGCATACAAATTGTGCCTGCTGCTGAATGTTCTCAGTGCCTGTTGGTATTCTGTACTTCTACTGCAATAATAAGTGTCTTGCGTCTAGGTATTTTGTAAAGGAGATTATCAATGACTACTTTGATACATCTGTTTTAATACGCCAGAATCGATGAGCATCTCCAATGGTGATCTGCGTCAAGTCACTAATCTTTTTCTGTGCTCTCTCAACAGATATGGAGACCATTATCTGCAACGTTGTATTTCCCAGTTGGCCCAGGGACAGGTTTTCTCTACTTGGTTAATTTGTATTTCCTCTACCAATACTCCTCGAGGCTTGAAACAGGTAGCTTCCGTTACCCTAAATATATTAAACCTCTTTAAATAAGAATAACATCTCTGACTGGACTAAAAAGTGCACATAGTATTCTTTTGTTTAAGCTGCGCTGGTCGATTCTGCAGTTATGTCGTCTGCAGCTTTAAATGCTCAAGCTTTTTAAAGTTAGATGGATTCTGATTGGCAGTAAATGTTATGGAAATGCTAGAAAAAATTGATCTTAGTGGTTCCAAAATACAATTTCTCTGTGGTGTTATTGTAACAGCTGTGGTGTGGACTTTCTGTTCTCATAGAATTAGTATGATTATTAAAACTATAAAATTAAAGTTATCACCCTTTAAAGTCCCGCTCACACCAAGGTCGATAACTATAATGATAAAGATAGTTTTAATCATTTCTAAATGTAAAAGAATAGTCCACATCTCAACTATAATGTCACAGGGGAACAATATTGTTGGAATCGCTTTTTTCAAAACACTGACTGCCAAACTTTCCAAAAAAACACTGACTGCCAAAATTTCCAACTGACAAGAATCCAACTGACTTTAAAGAACTAAAGCAGCAGACAACATGGCTGCAGCACATGCTTATAATAACCAGAATGTTTTAATCAATTGATGTGGATGCTAATATAGTTATTATTAGATAGTTTTGTGATGTGAATGGCCCTTTTATACTTAAAAGCCTTCACTTCACTGATGATATTGTAAAAATGCTCTATTCACAGTCATGACAGGGGTCAAATAATAGGGGGATTATCAAAATAGAGGAAGAACATTTTAGCTGTTCATTGGGTTTCAAAATGGCGCCCCCCTTGTGGCAACCGCTCCATGTAAAATAAAATAGCTTTAATTAAAGGGATAGTTCACCCAAAAAGGAAAATTCTGTCATCATTTACTCATCCTCAAGTTGTTCCAAACCTCTATGAGTTTCTTTGTTCTGCTGAACACAAAAGAAGATATTTAGAAGGATGTTTGTAACTAAACAGATAGAGCAACTATTGACTAATGACTACCATAGTATTTTTTCCCTACTATGGTAGTCAATGGTTGCTCTCTGCTTTGTTACAAACATTCTTCTAAATATCTTCTTTTGTGTTCAGCAGAACAAAGAAACTCATACAGGTTTGGAACAACTTGAGGATGACAGAATTTTCCTTTTTGGGTGAACTATCCCTTTAAGTTTCTCATTGGACCGTCTTCAATTAATTTTAAATATATTTTTTTAGTAATATTTTTATGTTTTTTTTTATATTTACTTTTTATTTTAACTGTAAAAAGTGAGTGAGTACACCTTTTAATGAGAGTAAATTAAATGATGAGGTGACATTCCATACTTATCATCTCTTCTACCTTTCACAGGAGCTTTTGATGGAAGACCAGCAGACTACATGTTCATGCTTCTTTTCAACTGGATTTGCATTGTTGTATCCTTTCTGCCATGTGCACACTATAGAGTAATATTTTAAAAGATTAAATGTGTCATTCAGTTCAGCACAAATATTATTTAATGTCATCAAATGATTTGCATCTGTGCAGCGCATTAAATGATTTAATATTTTCTGAGGTTTTTATGCTATGAAACTTCCACACAGCAAGCAAAAGCAGGAGGCATGTGCATTTCCCTTTAACATTTATAATTCAGATAACGGGCTTAATGATGGACATGCAGGTTAGTATGCTAATCTGTTTTATTGCTAGGTTGTCTGTTAAAGGTTGATATGAATCCCAGATGCTAACACTCTAGCCTCGCTGTTACATCAGGGACATTTCACGCTAGTAGTTCAAATAAAAATCTTATTTGATATTGAAACTAATAATATCTTTACTTCTATGAAATAATATTTTTAGTATGTACTACCATTCAAAAGTTTGGGGTTGGTAAGATTTGAATATTCTTATGCTCACCAAGGCTGTGTTTATTTGATTAAAATACAGTAATATTATTACAATTTAAAATATCTATTTTATGTATTGTAAAATACATAACTGTGATGACAGCTGAATTTTGAGCATCGTTACTCCAGTCTTCATTGTCACATGATCCTTCAGAAATCATTTAAATATACTGATTTGCTTCTCAAGAAACATTTATTATTACTGTCAATATTGAAAACAGCCGCACAGTTTAATATTTCTGTGGAAACTTGGACACAATTTTTAAGGATTCTTTGACGAATAAAAAGTTCAAAAGAACAGAATTGATTTGAAATAGAAATATTTTGTAACAATGTAAAGTCTGTCGATTTTGCTTATAGTTTAGTAGTAGTATTCATTTCTTTCCTACAAAAAAATGTATCTTACTGACCCCATATTTTGAACGATGGTGTATTTTCTTAATATGGAACTTTTTTTCTTAAAGTGTATTGGGAGCAGTAGTAACACACTTAACAACTTGCATTAAACTATGGTTATGGTACTGCCATTTGCTTCTTATACCAAAAGAAGATCCGTAGATTAGATTAGTCACTTATGGAAGAAAAGGTATAAAAAATGCCCCTTCCTCCCGTACATAATCTTTTAATCAATAAATTGCCTAAAAAGCAAACATGAATTCATTCAATGACCATTTAAACAATAAAACATTTCAAAATGTTTTTGTCTTTCTAAAAACATGCTACTTTATCGAATGACAACCTTTCGTGATCTGTCACCATTCTTCTGCACTCCTCGAATTCTCATGGAGTTAATTAGGCTTTTTATTGTAATGTATTAGATAAAAGATGCTTTGAAGTGTCATGCAAAGGTCTCTAAACAACTATGTTGTGTTCATTCTTAATTTCCCTATTTGTTTGTTCATAAATATTGTGTTGCTTGTATTTTGCAGCTCCTGATGATCCCTTTGATCATGTCTGTTCTGTATGTCTGGGCTCAGCTAAATCGAGAAACGATTGTATCTTTCTGGTTTGGCACCAGATTTAAGGTATTCAATCCATTACTATAGTATGTTTTATATGAAATACAGATGTGTGTTTTAATGCTCCACACTAAAACCTGTTAATTTTCACACTAACACAGGCTTGTTATCTCCCTTGGGTAATTCTGGGATTCAACTATATCATTGGTGGCTCGTAAGAATATTTTTCCCCCACATAGATTCATGTTTCAATTGATGCATAACAATGAGTCATCACAGTGGCTTAATAATTATTGTAACAATAACCATTCTTCTCTAGTGTTGTCAATGAGCTGATTGGGAACTTGGTTGGCCACCTTTACTTCTTTCTGATGTTCAAATACCCCATGGACCTAGGTGGCAGGTCCTTCCTGTCCACCCCGCAGTTCCTGTGAGTTTATTGGCAGCACAGCTTGCCTCAATTTCCTATTATGAGTCAAGTAATGCTAGTATGAATGAAGTGTCTGTTTATCAAATATTTAATTTATGAATCAATAGCTGCTGAATCAAAGTGATAAGCTCTAAAATTATCTTATGCTTTATTGTCATATTATTCCTATCATTTCCTTTCTCCCTCAGATACCAGATGTTCCCAAATCGACGAGGAGGGGTGTCTGGATTCGGCGTTCCTCCAAGCAGGAGACCTGTACCCCAAGAGCAAGCAGGAGGAGGTGGAGGCGGTGGTGGGCGCCACAACTGGGGTCAAGGCTTTCGGCTGGGGGACGACTGAAGCCTTTGACTCTTGCGTCAATGGATAAATACAGAAACTTCTAACATCAATGCTGCAGAATATGGATTTTATATGTTTTGGGGTTCATTTGTGTTGCTTTTCTTCTGACCCCCCGCAAGGAAAAGTGACTGGGGCTCTTTCCCAGCATTACATGCTGTCCTCTTACTCTCGATGTCATATCACACTGTTATTGAGTTTCACAGTGTGTACAGAATATCACACTGTTATTGAGTTTCACAGTGTGTACAGAAACTCTGCAAAAATATGCGCTGTAGCAGAGTTGGTGTAATTGTAGGAAATTCAGGGGACTTTGATTGTGTTTCCCATAATATGACCACATCATTCAACATCTGCAGGCTTCATGTTATGAGCACATTCAAATGTAGCTGATTCATTTCTCTATGAACTGTTCAGTGTCTGTTAGCATGGTTGTTTAGGAACGGTCATGGACTTTAAATTTCTAAAAAAAAAATAATAATAATTTTTTTAAATCACCTCAATTGTCTAAATTCATTGGGTTAAATTGATTGTATTGTTTCTTAAGCATTGCTTACGTTTTGCATTTGTCAATTAACTGAATTACCCATCAGAACATGCAGACGAAAGTGCTGTGCATATTTCAGTCTGTTTGTCACATACATTTAGATGCATATTTCCATCTGTTTTATAAATTTAGATGCCAGCCTTGAGTAGTTTATCGATCCATCCATTTATTCATTGATCATGCATTTTTCACACATTACTGAAGATCAAACTAAGTTATCCTGTGATACATATAAAATATTTTACTTGCTAGCAAACAGAAACCCAAGTTTTATTATCTGTACACTGGAAGTTATATTTATGGGCTTTCAGTGCTATCATATTTGATTTATGCACTAAACAACTCATTGATTAATTATTATATATGTCCCTCAACACATTGTTTTTATAAAGGTGCATATATATATATATATATATATATATATATATATAATGGTGATACAGTCACATTAAAATGATACATGGTGATTTTGCCAAAATCCTTGTCAAATAAAATTTACTACTGTTCTAAACTAGAAACTTTACTAAACTGTTCAGTTTACATTTCTAGTGCTTCATTATTGCCATTTCATTGAGTGCATTTTTGATTACTGATGCTACAAATAAACAGCAACTGTGCTCACTGATTTGAGTACATTGATTTCAGTGTCTTGAGGGACACGCTCAGGATACAGATGCCTTAAAGTTGCATTTATATTTTGCAGCACCCTAAAATGGAACGCTCCTGATGAAATGTAGCCCCCCTCCCCCTTTTCTTTAAAAAATAAATAAATAATGTGGTACTTTGGCAATGCTACCATTGTGTAAACAATGAAACTCAGAACAAGCTTTCAATCATTTGTTTTATTGAATTACAGCAGACTGGTTCTTATAAAGAGCAAGCAGGATTCTTGGTAGCAGTACAGTATTCCTGATACATGTCTGAACATGACACTAAAGCAGCAGCAGGAAAAAGAAATACACTTAAGCGAGCTGAAAGCAGTTCACAGCTGAGTAGTGGAAAAAAATGGAACTATGCCTTGGATACCAGGAAAAGCCAACATGATAAGTATAATTTTGCAGTTACTGTAATATTGCCAAAAAATTTGCCTATGACTACAAATAAACATGTGCTGTGCATCACTGTATTGTACTGATTTCAGTTTTGATTATGTCCACCATGTGGCTCTGTCCCCTTGGCGATGAGGTTCAGTATGAGAATGCAGGCAATGCGTTTATGGTCCAAAGAAAAGTCCATAATATCACCTTGTTTTCTGGAATGAGATGGTTTTTATTGAAGCACCGCTTGTGTGTCCATTTGAAATATTAAGTGCCATCATGGACCACGTTGTGTTTTATAACAGCTTCACCAGCAGGTGGGTTGGTTGGTTTTGTGTCTTCACAAAAATGATTGAACATTCCATTATAAGGGTCAAGGGAAATGTCTTAGGACTCCTATTATAAATGTAACAAAAGTCTCATCTTCAAAAAATTTTACAAATCTGTTGAAGTACAGAAAAAATATTTACAAGGGCCCTTTTAAAAAACAAACACATAACAACAACAACAAAGCAGTCAAACTTTGGCACTCCATGGTCACTCTCCGGACAGTGTTTCACAGATGCTCCCAGTCCATCTCGTCTCTGATAACCTCAGAGTCCAGATATGAGATCATTGGTTCCATACACAACGACAAAGGTCATTCCTTAATCATCAGGCCCATCTAGTTCAGTCATAGCAGCCTGTTTTCTTCTGCAACAGAACAAGCAACAAATGCCACTTGACTCACATAGATTATGGATGGAGGCTTGAAAGAAAAGCAAAAATTGACACTGCCTACTTCCCAACAAAATTTGGGCTCTGCCCTCTCGCTCCCTGCTAAGGGCACTTTTTCTAAAGGCTAAATTACAGACTGCCGACATCCTGGGTGTCTTCGGCTACATTATCACGAGAAGCAGCTATTACTCTGTGGAAGCAACTCTCTTGCTCCTCCATTTAGAACATCAACCAGCTAGTTAAAATAAAATAAGACTATTACCTTTACAACTTCATCCCGTCACTCTGTGTTCTGCTGACAGTACTTCAAGGTCCCGTGCCACTTTCTGTGCATCATAGTCTTTGCTTTCAATGTCAGCTGCCAAGGAAACCCACCTCTTACCATCTACACTTCCCTGTCCATGTTCCTTGCTCTTGCTGATATCAGGCATGTTGTGACCCAGTTTACTGGTGAACCATTCTACTATGTCTTGGTTGGTCAGTTTTGGCTGCTCTGCAAGCTTCTCAAAACCCTCCCCTTTTTGTACCTTTGCTTCTTGAAAGTGCCTTTGTAGGACGCTCTGTGTCTGATCTGTGATCAACAAGCTGCTTTGTCCATTCGGTCTTTTGTTGCCAAGACTTTGAAATTGCTCCATCCAATCCAAAGTTCCATTCTTCAGAGCAGATCTGTTGTCCTTAAACCAGCGGACAATTTCGGTACGAGCTAGCCCTGTTTGGATTTCTAGTTGGTTGTACTCCTCTGGTGAGGGCCACTGGGTTTGTGCAAACACGTCTTTAAGAAGGCAGAGGGACTTGCCGTCAATGGCCTCTGGACACACTGAGGATGTGAGAATGGGAAGAGGCGAGTCCCTGACTCTGCTGTCCTGCTCATGGACTCCATTCAGTGTCCCCCTTTGAAGGTGATGCTCCAACCTTTTCGAGCCCATCGAGTTGAGCAAGGCTTGCTCCAGGTTGTCACGTAGTGCACGGCGCTCTGTAAACCAGCAATCGATTTCGTTTTTGGAGAGCCTGGTGTCCGCCACAAGGTGCTCCATCTCAGCCTGGGTTGGAAAGCTAGTCCTTTGGAAACTCTCCTCTAACTTTTTCATTTGCTCAGAGGATTTGCCTTTAACTCTCTCCAGTAGTGGAAACTGTGTGGCGACGGGCTTATGTGGTTGGTTGTCCTTTGAAGAGAAGTCTGTTTTAATCTGTTGCACTGCCTTATGGTTTCCATGGCGCTGATCGCTGAACCATTTTTTGATCTCTCCCCAGGAGAGGCCAGTCGTCTCGATGAGACGATACACTTCTTCATCATCAGGAAACTGGCACTGAGCATAGCTAGTGGTCAGCTCTCTGATTTGATCAGGGGTTTTCTCACAATCCGAAGAAAGACTTGGTGTTGGAGAGACAGACTTCGGAGTACTCTGTACGGATTGGATTATTGAAGGCCTCTTTATCTCTGGGGCAACCAGTGGTGCTGTGTGGGGCCTCTTGACACCCTGTGCTATTTGACTTGCGACTGTTAGTGTGAGAGAACTGGTCACATTTGAGCCATTGGCAACTGATGCCAACACTAGGCCAGATTGTCCAAGGACATGGCAAGGGACGGTCTGGATAAGGGGCTGTGAAGCTTTAGTGGACTGAGCTAACTGAGCAGGTAAGACAGTGAATGCTTGTTGAACAGGCTGAATCGTTCCATTGAACATTTTCTTTCGTGCTTCCTCAACTTCCTCAGGGGACCAGCTGATACCTTGTTTTAGTCGTTGCGTAGTGAACCACACTTTAATTTGTTCTTCGGGGTGTTTGGAGGCTGCAGTGAGCCAAGAGAGCTCTGCTTGAGTAGGGTACGGAAACTTGTTGAAGGAGGTGATGAGGGTCAAGTTGCCATCTAACGAGGGGTTGTACTTTGAAGTGTTCAAAGGGACGGCGATTTTTGGTACTAAGTTGTAGTTAGGCGGCCGTTGCAGAGATGGCATTATATGAGAGAGGCCATCTTTAAGTGTTGCATCTGGGATTATCACAGTCCCGTTCACATTCACTGCAGTAATTTGCTTTTTCGGGAGATCCAGTGGACCATCGTCTTGCAACCGTAAACTGTCTGCTTTGGACTTACCCAGCTTAGTAGTAGTGGATCTGCTTGAAGGAAAAGCAGTAAAGTCCTCTCCCGACTGAGGGCTGGTTGTATCATAGATGACTGCACAGTTTGAACCTTCGATTGTCTGTTCTAGAATGGTCTGACTGTTTAGCTTAATTCTCTTGAACTTGAAGTTGCTCTCCCCAGGATGGCACTTCTCATTGTGTTCGGTCAAAGAATCAAACTTTTTTGTGTTGAAGTTGCACACTGCACACAAGTAAAGCGGGTTGAGGATAACATTGGGGTGGTTGGAATCAACATGGTCTTTGAACTCGTTGAGGTTTTGTGTGGAAAAGGGACAGTATTTGCACTCATAGCCTCCCTGGAGTTTCCTCTGTGGTCGTGTTTTCACTTCAGGTTTCTCCAGCTCTGTTGCTTCTGGCATAGAGTTCACAGAACTCTTCCTATCTGTCCAGTCCTCACTAGAAGACACATGTGATGATCCATTCTCTTCTGTCCCATCCACAGAAGAATCCATTTCTTCTGGATCATCTGCAGTCACCAAGTCATCCGGTCGGATCATGCAGGGAGTTGTTGACTTTCTTCGACTAGCCATGGTCAGGGAGTAAGACGGTACAGTGCAGGGGGACTCTGGTGATGAGCAATGGGCAGGTCTTTGTCTGGTGGAGGATCGGTAAAGGATGATTCAGCTGACTGTGAATGTCAGCTCCAATGGAAGACTTCATGAGACTTCATCCCAGACCACACAATCTATTTAAAAGAAGAAAAGATACAAATTAAACAGGACAGATTATCAAGCATTACAATTAAGGTATAATCTAGGCATGAACTATACATAAACACAGGGGTGCTTAAAGAGGTCAGACACAGGACATGAAGAAATCAAAGATTCTCAATAAGTAGGCTTTATTTGAGCTGTCAAACCACAAATAGATAAACTTGTTACTGAAACATTAGCTATAAACAAGGTATTGTCTACAATATACATGACCCTTTTGCCAAGATTAAAAAAAAAAAAAAAAAGATTTTGTACAGGGTCGAACTTGAAAATCAGTCCCCAATGTCATATCAGGATAGATGACAAACATTAGCTGCGATGTGCAAAGATTTAATTAAATAAGAAAGAAAGAAAAGGAGTTTTAATTTTAGGATACTGCAGGTTGAGCCCGTCACATCTAGTGTGTGACCGCCTTTAGATACTTCATTACTTCATGTGAAAATGCAGTCTTTCCAAGACTCCTAAAATAGGATAAAATGTTTGTCATTGCAATGTGATTAGGTAGACGTCTATCAACACAAAAGGTATTAGCTTTAAATAGCTGTTAATTGTCACTTCAGGTGCAACCCAGCTTGATTTAGTGTAAAAATCCTCACAAAGGACTCCAGAACCTCATTCAAATTTAAGATGAAGTGTTAAGGCTCCTGCATGAAAGCATTCAGACACACACCCTAGTGCTGTGTATTAAATGAGAGTCATCAGCAATATGGCGGTCAGTCCAGATGGGAGGGGAAAAACATCCTGTGCTAGGCCGAACTTGTCCAGTCCAATAATAGCCTTCCTCAGGCCTGTGGTGCCTTCAGCAGATCTCAGTACATTGGAGACTGATTAAATATGGATGGGACCCTGAGCATCTCATATCACAGCCTCAACTCACTATGAGAGCACAAGTATAATGTAACCCTGGCAAATCTTTTTTGTTTTTTTTGAGAAAACTGTGCTAAGGCCAAAAAAGGACAAAGTTCACAGAAGAAAAAACTAATCAGAATTTTAACATTTAATTATTATGCAAACAGCTTTTCTGAACTCACATTGAAAAACAATTAAACAGGACTGTATAATTTATTAGCACTTATATGGATTGCTTTGCTCATTGCCAACAAAGAATAAAGTACATCAAACATGATACAGATACAATTTTTAACTATCTTCTTATTTTGGTAAAAGAGGTTCTGCTGTACAAACAATAATAAATGTAGGATACAAGCAGCTACACTGAGGAAAAACGATGGTTGCATCAAAAGATTTACCCTAAAACGGTACATTTATTACCTCATGAATATCACTCGGAAAGGAAAAACTCATGCACACTCTGAATTTTAAGCGTTTGCCAAGGGCTTACAGCCAATAAAGAATAAGAAGCATGAGACCACGTAGGTTATTATGATCACAATAGTGTTCAATTTAAAGCCATTCAAAAAGAAACATTACTTGGCCTCAAGTCTCAATAGTCATTATTTACAAAAAAGAATGATTGTTATGCACTTGTGGTTTAGACTTTGCTAAAGGCAAATCTTTTCACAACCTTAGAATTTCAGTGAAGGGCTGTCACACTGTCTGCCGACTACTGAAAGGACCTCAATATTAGAGCAAAAACACAAACACAAACACACACACACACACACACACACACACACACACACACACACACACACACACACACACACACACACACACACACACACACACACACACACACACACACACACACACACACACACACACACACACACACACACACACACACACACACACACACACACACACACACACACACACACACACACAATACAACAAATTCCAATATAGATAATTGTCACTTGCTCGCTTATTCGAACTTGTGTCATTAGAATAGATTGTGATTTAAATTAGAATTAATTATGTTTTAAATTACGAAAGCTCAAAGACGCATCCATTAAGGTATTCTAGCTAGTTTATCTCAACAACAACAAAAATCTAAATGTAATAACACTGGATAGCTTTCATTGTAAAAATTAAATACAGATTAATTCTTACATTTAAAGTTACAAATGTTATTCAGTCAAGAGCAGCAAATGATTTTCTCTTTTGTCTTTTGTTCTTTGATTAGCATGACAGACAGCAGCAAGTTTATTAGGCTGCTGTCACTTTAAGAGCATATGCACGGATTCAATCAGAGCGAATGAGGGAGAGAGGAGGCGGGTGGGTCTCAATTTGCCATCGGAAAGAAGAGAGAGTATGAGTGCGCAGCTAGTATCGGTGTATCGATACTGCAGAACAGGAGAATTTGAACCGTTCCAGAGTTGTTCCGATTCCGATACTAGTATCGGAAATATCTCCGATTCCACAACAAATTCTGGCATCGGTATCGGCGAGTACTTGAACCCATGTACCGATCCAATATCATTTTCTTAAACAAGACCTAATTATGACCGCTAGCTTTGCCTAACTGCTGCACGGTTTTTCTTCACTGCTCAGAATGCATTGCAAACACAGGAAGTTGTGCTGTGTTGCCACAAGCAACCACTGTTTAGAGCATAGATATACATAATAAAGGCTAGATGTCTCGTCCGCGCTGCTGGCCAATGGAGGTCGACGTCCGCACCTGGCGTCCATCTTGTCACAGTCGGCTCGCTCACTCGTAAAATTGTGTTTTAATGGTGCATGTTCTTTTTAAATAACCATAACTTGCTCAATTTTCTACCGATTTTCAAACTGTTTGGTTTGTTATAAATGTCATAATTTGTTCAAGCATCCAGAATTATAGCCACGTTAATAACGTTTGTAAGAAACCAAACCATTTGTAAATCCGTCAAGATTTCAGCGAGTTAAGAGTATTTGTGTTCAGATCACTCACCTTTACATCAGGTACCACAGAGCCCATCAGAAAGCTTGCCTGTGACAAGATGGCCGCCAGTGGTGGCGTTAGAGACTCCGCCGTAAGACATCTAGCCTTTATTATGTATATCTATGGTTTAGAGCAGCGAAGAAGAAATGAAAAAGCATTAGCAGTATGTCCGCTGTTTAGCAGTATTTCGTCTCTGTGTAGATGACGGGCGGCCGCGCGCGTTTTTACAGTCTATGGTTATTATATGAGGACACGAATTTTCTGATTAATATATAATTTTTTTATATACCTACATTTCTTTGTTGCACTGTTTTTTATAAAGTTATATTGTGAAACTAAAATACCTTTTTCAGTTTGCAGTGTTAGATTTGTGGCTGCATTTGAAGTTCTTTAGGAAAAATAAATAATATTATTGTCAAATAGGGGTGGGACAACAAAAAAAAAATCAATATGCCGATTTATTGCGATATTTCCAGCCGCGAGACGTTATCGATACTCTGGCTCGAAGTATCGATATTTTTTTTAACTAAATATTTAAATTCATGTCTACATTGTGGCTGTTTACCGCTTTGGCTTACCGGAGTGGCAGTACCCCCAGACTTCCTGAGGTGGCGCTTCCCAGATTGCAGATTATCAGATGACATTAAGGCAAAGCTACCTTTTTCGATAGGACTGCTTGTGCTTGGTTTGTTACCACAGTTATCTGTGTGCTTCCTCAGCGACGAAGTTCCACATTCGCGGCTATCTTTTCTTCAACTCCTCAGGATCCATCTCGACTGATCTCGACGACTGCAGTGTAGGCAGATCGCGTGCGCAGTTGTGATTCTTTTGGGAGGGCGCGCCGCATGGCCACAAATAAACTGATATGGATCTGAAATTATTTTATCAACTTGAAATACAGGTAAGGCATATTTTTGTAGATGTGTTCCTAAAAATATGCATATATTTTTTAGGAACACATCTACTATGTGTGTGTGTGTATGTATATGTGTGTATGTATGCATATGCATATGCATATATATATGCATATATATATATATATATATATATATATACACATATATATATATATGCATATATGTTTGCACGTGACTGTTTAAAACCCGTGTTTCTCCCTTGTCCGACCCGACTCGCACCCGTACTGTACTTTAAAGCTACACTGTGTGATATTTTCCCCCATCTAGCGGTTAAAAGGTATATGACCATCCAGTGAATATTAGTTTCTCTTCCTCTCAATTCCGATTTCGTTTTAACTCCTACGGTGGCCGATTTAGTCCAAGATTAATATGGCTTCCAGTTCGACCTCATCCACATTCAACATGGTGCCATCGAGTGTTAAAACGCAAAAGGCGAAGCTTGAATTCACGGGTATGTCCCTCTTTGGCTGATGTACTTTCAAGATGGAAGGGCAACATGGCGACCCGCATTCGAACCCATTACCCGTATGTATTTTCAATGGCATATTATAAACTTACGAGAATACTTTATTACTTGAAAGAAGTAAATATACATTAATGAGCACATATATTTTTGAAAGAACTAAGTGTTTTTAGCTAAGAATAAACAAAAAAAGTTACACAGTGTAGCTTTAATGCTATTTAAAAAAAGATGAAGTTTTAATAAATTAAATACATGATCATATTACTTTTTTGATGCTTTTTTTTCCATTTACAAAATGATATCGTGATATATCGTGGGTTATTTTCTTGCAATATATCGTCTGTCACAGAATCGTTGGTATCGTGATATATTGTTATCGTGGGCAAAATAACGTGATATCGTATCGTGTGTTGACCTGTGATTCCCATCCCTTCTGTCAAATGCATGTCAGATAATAAAAATACTGTAAGTTCACCGTGTATTTGTTCGTGTTTTATTAAGTGATAAGTCTAAAGCACACCATAAGATAATTCTAGCAATTCATACAGGGCTAGTAGTATATACAGCTGTAAATACAGATACACACCCAGGTATCGGATCAGTACTCGGTATCAGCAGATACCCTGAGTGCAGGTATCGGAATCGGTATCGGGAAGGGGAAAAGCGTATCGGAACATCTCTAGTATCGATACCAGGGCTGTGCGATATTGAAGAAAAATGCGATATGCAATATCCGTGTTAAATAATGCAATATTCCATGTGCGATACGATATTGCTTTAAATGTGTAAAATCTATTTAAATTATATTTTTTAAAATTATTTAAAAACTGAGAATGATACCATTTATGTTTTTCACATTCATTCTGGGAAAAGAAAGCATTGCCAGTTTGAGTGTGTAACAAGACACGAAAAAAAGAACGGCTTGTGCGCACGTTTCGGTGTGTGTGTGTCAAGACAGCAGACAGCACGAGACTGCAAGTAGTTGTTTTTGTAGTCTGTTTCCCAGTCTATTCTCTGCTATATGCGTCAACCTAAAACGTTCACTTTTTCACTATGTTGAAGTAGCCTATTAAAATCATTCAGATATTGCGTGCCCTTGCGATATGCACATTGTGAAATGTAAATTTGCGATATTTCGATAATATTGATATATATTGTGCAGCCCTAATCGATACATATCGAAATAATTGACAAAACTAATGCTGATGGTTATAATATGGTTAAAATATATATTTTTTTAAAACGCTGATAAATATCAGTGGGCAATACATTGGTGCATCACTACTACGAAACCATTAACACAGGCTGGCAGTGGTGTTCAGCATGAACTACAGTTTCTGTAAAACACTACTGTTCGTTGCAAAACAAATTTTGGATTCACATGCTTTGACATGCATGTTTGCAGGAGAGGATGTTGCTACGGAGCCGCTGTGAAGGGGCGGAGACTGAGCTCTGTTAATACTGTGGAGCACAGTGGGGGGGGGGCTGAATTTGGGATTGAGGCAGAATTAATTTAAATCTCATCAAATGGGGCTCTAGAAGCCTGCAGCACTGCACAGATGTACACTGAGTGCTATTTTTCATGACAATACTGACAAAAGTGTTGAGTGTAATTGGTAGATCACACCCCCTTCAACAATTTTAGACTCAAAATGTGGGAACTACTGACTCTTTTTGAATATTAGGATGAGGTGGCAGAGGTCTCTGAAAACAGCAGGATTGATACCTGATGCTGAACAATATTAATAAATAAACAGTAGTGCCATATATTCTATTTCAAGGCCGTAGTAATAAAACCTAAACATTGTTTAAGAGAGAAAAAAATAGTTTAAATGAGGATGTGTGAGAAGGAATTACTTGTTTTACAGTAGTAGAATGACAGAGCTCCGAGTAAGGAAAAGTCCTTTGGGTAGGTGTCCAGGCTTTCAGTGATTTCAGCACTGTACCAAGGGACAGGCCTTGAAAAAGCTGGACTCATGCGTTGCCATGGAAACGGCCCAGCAGCAGGTGGGAGGGATTTTCTCCACAGAGATCCAGATGAGGAACGTTCCGCATTCCTATTTTTGGCCGAGCCTGTTCTTTCGGGGTGAAACCCACACTGAGAGATTGTATTCCTCCTATTAATTCTAGATTTATATACTTGTGTATATGCCGATACATTTTTCATGATTCAGTATGAGTGGGTGCATTAATTATGCTTATTGAGAGGAAGCAAAACTAAACTTAAAAAAATGCTACCATGTGCATCTTGTTGATACTGAGAACAGAAACAAAAATAAATGGTTGCAATTAAATGCATAATTTCCTGACACTTTCCACAAATAGATTAGTATGAGAAGTCTTATTTTTCCCCCAAGCAAACGATTAGTGTAAGGGGATGCTTAAACATTGATTGTCAACTTCAGACAGTCAGGGAAAAAATATTTTCTATTCGTTTTGAAAAGATTGCATCTTTTTCAACCCCGTTACCTGTCTTACGGTTGAATTTTTTCAAAATGAAGCATCAATTAAATTAACAATCAATTTCAGAAAGAGTAAAAAAAAAAAAAACAGCAGCTTAAATTGTGCTGTTATGTAGCGTTCACACCAGACGCGAATGGCACGAAGTTGGACGCTTTAACATTTTGAGTTTGCTCGCTTCATTCTCGCATGAAATTCGCTTCATTCGCGGGTGACATTCACTTCACAACAGACGCGAATTTATGTCATGGGAGGGGCTTCTGCCAGGCGGTTTGTCTCGTTGAGAAATGTTTGACATGGGCTGTGTTTACACGTCTTTTTTTGTTAAAATTCTACTGTTAATGTGACAAAACTTAGTTTTAAGACTTTCAGGCGATAATGTAGTTGTTTAAAGCTAAAATCTGTGGTTTATTTATAAAAAGAGTGCCTATTTGAAAATTTTATCTGCCGTTTTCGGAGTTGTGAGATCCAGACGATCAGCGGCGCCCTGCGCTCGTTAACCCCGGCGAGAGTAGACTTTCCTCGGCTAGTCCTTCAGACATTTGCCGCTGGCTCTGATGTCTATGTGGTGTCTCAAGCTGTAATTCGTCTTGTATATATGTAACGGGCGACCTTTGGCCTCATGGGTCTATAATTTGTTCCCTGGCAAATCGTTTAGGCTGAGGGCAAAGTGAAGTTTCATTACTTTTTTATTTTTAGGCTATTTAACTTTACGTTACCGTTGTAGCCTACTAGCACTGACTTTGTATGTTTGACTGAATTGTTTGCTTTATTTCATGTATAGTTTATTATACCTTTTACTTATACTTTTGTATTATTGATCATACATAAACATTTAACAAAAAGAGACTGGGTTGTGTTTCATTCCATTTAATGTTATCATGAGACGTTTTCTACACCGATCTGGTGTTTACATGTGCTGACTTTCAGTCGGAATCATTTTGAGACATGTCTGCGGCATCAGATTCGTAACGTTAGTATCGTGGATCAATAGTTCTGTGTTGGTAATTTTTATATTTATTTATTTTTCTGTGGGCGGACATAATACTAAACTAATTTAATACAATGGCTATTTCAACAGCTGTGAATGATGAATGCGGAATCAAAATTAATTCAATTCATTTATTTTGAAAAACACAAAATTAACTATAAAATGCACCCAAATTATTAATAAAAACATAGGATGTACGGTGAAACAAGAATGAAAGCATTCAAGACGTGCTCCGCATCATTACTAGTAAATGCATAGATATTTCAGATGATTAAGGAAAGATACCATAATCACAAAGGTATAAATATTAACAAAAGTAATTAAAGTAGACTGTGGGTAATGTTATTTAACCAATTTGAAGCAGTTGTTTAAATTTTTTTTTTATATCTAACTTACGAGAAACAAAATGTCGACACGTCCTCTCCAGCAGCTTGAATGTTCCCCGTTGAGAGTTGCCATTGCAACGGCCACAGGGACTTATACAGTTTTATAAAAGCTATTTATTATTTGTTGTAAAGTGTTAGAATCACCTCAGAAAAAGTAATTCTTCAGTCAGGCGCAGTTGAAGCCTAGGACAAAAGCTGTCAAGATGAGATGGTGTAGCCAGGCTATGTCTGTGTCTAGGGCTGCAGCTATCGATTCTTTTTGTAATCGATTAATCTAGCACTTAATCGATCGATTAATCGAATAAAACTAGGGCTGTAATCAACCAAAGACAATCTTGGTCGACTGAAGTCCTGAAATTTTCGACTAAAAATGACGTTAGGAAAAAAAAGTTAAATTAATTAGCTGCGCACTGTGCGCAGTACTTGGTAGCCTTGTTGTCTGCATAAATGAATTATAAATAAACATAAAAAACTAGTAGGCTATTTGCAGTATATTAAATAGTTTTTGAGCTGATTATTTTGCACTGAAATGAGTCTGACACACGAGTCTGTCAGCTCTGACAGCGTTGCATCACGTGCACCTGCGCAATATCATAGCCTATGATTTCCCAAAATATAGTACTATTGTCAACTAGATATCATCACAAGAACTTTTGAGGAATATGCAACATAATTTAGACAATTGTTTTTGTCATATGTATTATAATAACTGACAGACAGTAAAATTTCAGCCGCTCTGTGCAGCTCGAACATAGGATCAGCTGAGCTCAGCTTCGCGGCTGAGACACGAATAGACTATTAACTTAAAGCTTTTACTCTTAAACACAAAAGGCACGTCCACTTTAATAAAAAATGAATATTTATTAAACAAGCCAGATCAAGAGCAGAAAAAACGCTCTCACAATTAAATAAATAATAAGTTACAGAAAACTAGCCTTCTTCAATCTGTCTCTCTTCTCCAGTGGGTTGAGCCAATCCAAAAGTGAAAACAATGGGGGTGTTTTGAAGACAGACTGTTACCTGTGAAACACGGGTGCTCTGAATACACCCCCATTAGCAATTAGTGCTTTCCACCTGATGAAATGAACGCGGCGCGGCAAAACTGATGAAATGAACGCGGCAAAACTGATGAAATGAACGCGGCAAAACGGACAGTACAGATCCACTTTTGCGGCACGACTGAAGCGTGGTGTTGTGACGCTTCCCCTCATGTGTATGTTGATGGCCGTTCCTCAAGTTTACCGCTATGGGCGTGCGTTTCAGCCAGCGGGGAATGAAAAAAAAAAAGGACCGGCGAGAGACTTCTCTTCGCCAGTTGGTTGGGCTAATCCAAAAGAAGTGAAAACAATGGGGGTGTTCTGAAGCCAGACTGATACCTGTGAAACAGGGATGCTCTGAAAACACCCCCATTAGCAATTAGTGCTTTCCACCTGATTAAATGAACGCGGCGCAGCAAAACTGATTAAATGAACGCGGCAAAAACTAATTAAATGAACGCTGCAAAAAAATCAACCAATCAAAATTTTGGTCGAGCCAGAACGTATCGACCAATAATCGACTAATCGACTGGGAGATTACAGCCCTAGATAAAACAATTCAGTTTTTAAACAACCAAAACAAATAATGCATAACGAAAATGAAGAGGAAAAGCAATTTAATTTATTAATATGCACAACAGGTTTCATGCTGTAATCTAGCCCTGACATCAAAGTAAATATCTTTTATGTAGATTTCTACACCTACCATTAGGGTACTAACAAATAATATATAATTTCTGGGGTGAGCCTATTTGTTATGGTAACCTAGCAACCTGTGTGTGTGTGTGTGTGTGTGTGTGTGTGTGAGCGTGAGGCTTCATTGCAGTTTGGTACAGCAGAAATACATACATTAATTTTCAATAGAACGCTGCATTTGGCTTGCATCACTTGCATTGCGGTGCATTTTAGGTGAAGCATCCGTTCAAAAAAAAATTGCGTCCCGGTGTATACAGTGAGTGCTGAAATTATTGTTGCGTGGCTACATAAAAGTTTAAGCATATGTGATGCATTGCCACGATTGGTCTGACTGGCGTGAGAGAGAGGAGGATGCATGGGTGTGTGTGTGTGTTACTGATTTTCTACTATTAAAGTTGGAATTTTTCCAACAAATGCAAAAAGTGCATTTCTTTGTGATTTTAAAATACTTGAAGGAAACGGTTCACTTTCAGCAGTTATTGTCTATGTATGGGGCAGATTTATGTTTGTTGTACATCAGATACAGATACATTAACACAGTAGTAGACCTACATTACATTTATTTGGATGCATTAATGAGAGAGTGATTGTGTGTGTGAATTACTCATATCGTCTCTATTCATTATGAAGCTGTGGTTTGTACTTACTTCAAAGGTATTCAAATGTATGCCTATAACGGTTGAGTTGAGTTTCTAAGCTACTTTAGTGACTTTACTTTAGTCACAGGACGGCGTTGACACTGCGTTTCTGCACAGCTCTCCGCGCGCGATCTTCACGTGAAAAGAGGTCTGCCTTCAGGGCGCGCGCTCGTTGTCAAAGACCCGACACGGCTCGGCTCGGTGTCAGAGAAAAAAGCTGAGCACTGAACGGATAAGTTTTCCGTATTGTTGTTTTTGAATAGTGCACCTTCGCTTCAATGTTCAAACTGGCAAGGCTTTAAAAGCATTTAATTGACAAACTTTATGAGGACAAAAGTGAAAGCAATCTGGCTTCGGGTCTTGCGCGCGCCGTGTGTGTGTGTGTGTGTGTCTGTGTGTGTGTGTGTGTGGCAGCTATAAGAACGGTAATCAACTTACATAAACTGTGTAAAACATGCAGTTACTATAGTGATTCTGGGCATCTAGAATCTAAACTAAATTCAAAATGTATCATGCGCTATGGTGTGCTTCCTGAACATTTAACAGCCGTCCGTGTGAATCAGATCCCTGCGCGTATAGTGCGCGTCATAGGAATTTAACGAGGCTTCGAGGCAGAATTTTTGCCTCGAGGAATTTTTGTAATCGAGTTAATCGAGTAACTCGATGAATCGTTTCAGCCCTATCTGTGTCATTATTCCAACATCATGTTCATAACATGTTACGAAATAAAAAGTTTAATACCTCAGAATAATTAACTTTCCTCTCGTCAACATTAGCCTGGTGTGAGCGCGGCGCGCGCTCTTCAGTTGTGGAGGCGCGTGCACTATATATCACTTCACAGAAAGACATGCACTCAAAGTAATCGGATCAGGTCGTTTACATGGAGGAATTTTTCATTTGATCGGTTCATGGAAAGGTTTATCCCACCCCTCTCAAACCGATTACAATTTCATTCGGTTTGGCCATTTTTACTCCGATTGAGGTGTTTATATGGAGCATTTTCATTTGGATTGGACTTTTAAACCGATTACAGTGCTCCATGTAAATGCACCTATTGTTGTCACTACTAGGGCAAGCTCCTGATTGGTTAACGCGGTGCGAATATCCGCCAAAGTTCAGATTTTTCAATTTGCGCGAATCACGCGTCAAACGCTCAATTCGCGCCGTGTCATTTGCCCGAATTGCACCGCAGAATGTCTATACGCGTCTTTGCATTGACTTAACATGTAAATCATTCGCGTCCGGTGTGAACACACCGTTAGTCAGTAGGGACTAGTATGTAATTGGGACAAAAAAAATGCATTGCCAGGGTTGCACACAAAAAAATGGGATACAGCTAAATATTATCCTTTTATGAAATATAATTATTCACTGATAGCTTTGATTTAGCTTTAAAGCAGCTGTCCGTAACTTTTTTTGTGTTCAAGATTTACAAAAATGATATAACGAGAATGTAAAACATGAATCCATTTTTCAAACCTTGTTTTTGTCTTACCCTTAATCATTATGGTACACTTATAATAAGTGTTTATATTGGGACTATTTCAGACCGGTCTGGTAGGAACCGCTGTGGAGGAGCACAGTCCCTGCGTGACTCGCCATAGACATGAACAGAGAGAAGTAGCTCCGGCTGCAATGTTCTTCCGCAAGACGCATGCAGTTCTGTTTATTAACCGCTAGAGTGCAAAAAGTTACAGACTGCAGCTTTAAATTAATTTTATTTAATTTGTGATTATGACAAAACGACAGTTGTATGATTTTAATTGTTAGATACAGTTAAAGGCCTAAATCACTATTTGTACAGACATTTGATGCAAAACCACATACTTTTTATGCTAGGTTACTCTCATTTTAAATAACCTATTGTTTAACATGTCTACTTACTATAAAATAAACTCTTCCTCTATGCTTTGAAAAAAGGTTTGAAAAATGGGACACCCTAACTACACCCTATTTGTTGAAATTTCCTTGTGTAGTTAGACAAAAGAGGGACTCTTTCTGTGACCAAAGAGGCCAAAAAAGTGTCATTCAGAAGAACATGATCTGAAATCAATTACCAATAAAAACAACACAAAACAAAGGATTTTTACAAATCACAGTGAAGCAATTTGAAACTGGGCACTATTATGCAGGGAAAACCATGCTTCATTTTGACTAAGTAACCAGAGACAGAGAGGGCATGACATTACCGCTGAAGCCATCTGTGAAGGCCTGGCTGCACAGCAACATACAGTGTCTTCAAAAGATACCAAATCTCTGTGGCCGACCATTAACTTATATGGCTGCTGTCCCAGAGAGTTATGAAATACTCATAGAAAGGGTCACACTGAGGATCAAGAGATCAGGGTCATGTGTGAGCACTGCGTCGATGAGCTTCGGATGAAATACTTTGTTAAATAAAACACTAATCCGGTAACACCGGCTGGTTAACATGACTGTGTATATACACTACATTCACTGGCAAATGTTTTCTTAGATCAACATTAAACAGGTTTTAATAATTCTAAAGAGCCACTATTGATCTGATGACTTGATAACATTTATACAACAGTTCGGAAATGAATGGCAACATTTGTCTTCTCTGCTTTGTCTGAAAAACTCCTAAAACAACAACAGCAACAAAAAGACATTTTGACAGATTCTACGCCTCTGATATGGTTTATCAGACTCATACCACTGGACACCAATCAGTGCTGTCATCCATCTGTGAGTTTGAGTCACAACACACAAGAGGGTTGAATAACAGATCACACTAAGATCTAAAGCTCTGCATGACTCCACAATGACACCAACACAACCATTTTAGGGATGCGAAGAAAACTGGGAGTGGGAGGTAGAAAACTGACTGTGAATGAACTTGGGTCTCTTTTTGTTTATAGATTTCCTCATCTGATCTAATGCATTCCAAAATGCTGATGTGAACGAGAAATTAAAATCACAATTGTCTTGTCATGCAATGAATGCCATATAGCTGACATGAGCTATTTTTAAGGATGCACAATACATTGCTACCATAATCTGTCATTATTACAGGCTTATTATTATTATTTATTATTATTAATAACCATTATTATTATTTGCTCAGTATCAGTCGATATTGATCATGGTAAAAAACAATCATTTCCCCCTATTTTCACATTTAGATTATTTTTGCAATCATTTAACACTCAAAGTTAATCTTTAAAAATATTAATAATTTAATAATTTTACACTGTTAATCCAGCAAATATCAAAATAAAGTAAATTATAATGTTGTGAGGTCTTAATTCACTTTATTTTTTTTATTTGAATTGATTTTTATTTTATAGTATTGGTTTAGACAAAATATAGCCTACCATTTTTACGTCAGCACTTATCAGACATAATTTTAATATCGATGCAACCGTAGGTCATTTGCATCTAACCAAATCATTTTGAGATCTTTGTGCGTGTGTGTATATGTGATTATATATTCCTGCAGTCTGTGTTTTTAATGTTAATTAAACAACAAAAGGCAAGGAAATCACTCACTGCTCTTGACTGAATAGCTTTTGTAACTTTAAGCTTTATTTAATTTCTACAGAGAAGATATGCAATGTTGTTTTACTTTTGATTATTCATTATTTTGAATCTAAAAACTACTGTTAAATACCTGAAAAGCACTGTTTATATTATTTGTATCTTTGCTCTTTTGTATTTATTAGTGCGGTTGCACAATTTTCTTTATTTTTATTTCACAGAAGTTCTTTTTCCCCCTGAACATAGCACATACCAAATCGTACAAAACCGTGACCCTAAAACCATGAGAAAACCTAACCACGATTTCTCAATGTTAAGTGGTCTCTTAATTTTTTCCAGAGCTGTGTGTGTGTGTTCAAAATTATAAACTTTTGTTTTTGCCCCCATTTTTCATGAGCTAAAGTAAAAGATCTGAGACTTTTTCTATGTACACAAAAGGCCAATTTCTCTCAAATATTGTTCACAAATCTGTCTAAGGCCCTGTCCACACGAACACGGGTATTTTCAAAACCGCAGCTTTTTTTACGCGGTTTGGCTGTTCGTCCACACGCAAACGCTGTATCCGGTTACTGAAACCGGACTTTTTTGAAAACTCCAGCCAGGGTGAAGATTTTTAGAAACTCCAGTTACAGCGTTGTCGTGTGGATGGTGAAACCGGAGATTTCGGCTTGTTAAGTCGAAGTGTGCGCCGTTCTCTCCTTTGTTTGACGTTAGATTGTGCGCCATTATCGCTTTTGTTTACATGAGTGGAGTCTATGCAATGGCGGACGTAGCTTTTAATAACTCTGCTAACAGCGCTTATCACATGTATACAGGATACATGCACAGTTATCTCATTGTATTGCAGAACAGAGGCACCAGAATGCAATAATACAACAAAGTAAGGCAAGTGTGTGAAGCTTCAGTCCACTTGGGCACTGCTCCGGTGTACAGTTACCTGTCACTGAGTCCAAAGTAAACTTGTAGAAGGGTTTCACTGAGCCCATGGCATCCCATTTAGCCTAGAAATCTAGACGCACCCTAGCGGCAGAAAATTTATTTTGCCGCGAGTGTAGTCTAGAAACTCTCGGTAGACCTAAGAGCTGGAAAAACCAAACTCTGGTCCTGCCAATCACAGCGTGTGTAGAGTCGGTGGACGGGCTTAATGACGGCATGTCACGGCAGAGTTGTGGAGGTTCTGCGTGCTACTCGTAAAACAAAGCTGACGAACAGCAGTCTTTTGAATCGGCTTTGGCCGCTACTCTGGAAGACTTGGAGTTAAGCACTGAAGTCATTCTTAAGAAAAGATGATATGTTCGAAGTTGCCTACCGGATACGGCGAAAGTCTATCAACTAACGTTAGCTCGGCTTCACCTTCTTCTTCGCTCTGGTTGGTTGTGGCGCTCATGTCGCTATCCAATTGCATGCAGAGGGAATTTGAAAGAAAACCGTTTATCCCGCCCCTCGGATTGAGCCCTGTCAATGGTGAGTTTCCAGACCCAACATCTTGATGTGGGTCTGGCTTGTCAGGCTACATCCCATTGGGACCCATGTGGAAATCAGGCAGCCAATCATAGCACGGTTTTGCGTTTACATGTAGACAGATTTTTTTTAAACCGTGCTTGAGTGGACGCGATTGTTTTTTAAAACGGAGGAGGAAAAACTCAGGTTATAAAAATACCTGTGTACGTGTGGACTAGGCCTAAATCTGTGTTAGTGAGCACTTCTCCTTTGCCGAGATAATCCATCCACCTCACAGGTGTGGCATATCAATATGCTGATTAAACAGCATGATTATTGCCAGGTGTGCCTTAGCACCAGCCCAGGACCTCCAGATCAAGCATCTTCATCTCCAAGACCATCTGAGACCAGCCACTGCAACAATCGGGTTGCATAACCAGAGAATTTCTGCACAAACTGTCAGAAACCGTCTCAGGGATTCAGCTCATCTGCATGCTCGTCGTCCTCATTAGGGTCTCGACCTGACTGCAGTTCGTCGTCGTAACCGACTTCAGTGGGCAATGCCCAACTTCAGGGGTTATGGTATGGGCAGGTGTATGTTATGGACAACGAACACAGGTGCATTTTGAATGCAAAGAGATGCAGTGAGGCTTATTTTTGCGCCATTCATCCATGACCATCCCCTCATGTTGCAGCATGTTAATGCACAGCCCCATGTTGCAAGGATCTGTACACAATTCCTGGAAGCTGAAAACATCCCAGTTCTTGCATGGCACACTCACCGGACATTGTTTGGGATGCTCTGGATCGGCGTATACGACAGCATGTTCCAGTTCCTGCCAATATCCAGCAACTTCACACAGCCATTGAAGAAGAGTGGACCAACATTCCACAGGCCACTATCAACAACCTGATCAACTCTATGCGAAGGAGAAGTGTTGCACTGTGTGAGGCAAATGGTGGTCACACCAACCATCTGGCAGAGGTGTAAAGAGTACCTAAAAACCATTCTTGAGTAAAAGTACAGATACCTTAAAAGTAAGTCTTAGGCCTGGATTGAGACAAAACAATAGCACTGACATTTTAAGATACAAGTTTCTTTCAGTTAAAACAGCTTAAAACTTGTCTGTGAAACTGACAGCTAAGAGACAAGAAACAGTTGATTTGTGAGGAGAGCAATCACGTTTATTTTCTAAAGTGAAAAACTGAACACCTCAAAATTGCAATAAATCAATGTTGACAACAGCCTCTTAAACATCTACAAACACTTAAAGCTCAAGTGCCAAATAAACCAATATCCTTCAAAAAGTGATCTTCATAACTCAAATAAAATTAACTAGTCAATGCCTACTTGCACTGGATGTGCATCTGATATATGAAACAGAAGCGATTCACAACTACCTGCTAATGCACATACAATCGCGTCAAGCAGCCTTGTTGACAAGTTTGGGTGAAGAAGGGCAAAAAGCACAAGATATAGTACCTTCAATGTCCTGTAGACGGTGATATCACTTCTGTAGCAGAAATTAACTGCAGAAAAATTTAGAAGCAATGCAAAAATATTAAGAGTAATTGCATTAGTTTTAACAAATGTAATGGAGTGAAGAGTACTCAAAAATGTAATCAAGCAGAGAGTAAAAGTTGCTAATATCTTCGATAATCAGTAAAACTACAAAGTAGTCAAACAGATACTTAAGCACAATAACTAATTATATTTACTCAAATACTTTACACCAGGGGTCGGCAAGTAAATTTGGCATCGGGCCTAAAAAAAAATTGCCACTAGATGGCGGGGCAGAACATAGTCAGGGGATAATTTAAGAAATGAATTGATGGAAAATGCAACTAGAATTGTCTGTCGACCAGTGATGCCAGTAACGCGTTACTTAGTAACGCGTTACTCTAATCTGACTACTTTTTTCCAGTAACGAGTAATCTAACGCGTTACTATTTCCAAACCAGTAATCAGATTAAAGTAATTTATCCAAGTCACTGTGAGTTACTATTTTTTGTCATTTTCCTTAGAAAAAAATATATATATTTTTGCTTTCTTGTTGAGTCTCAGCAGGGTTTTTCCTGCATAGAGAATTACGAGGCGGCCGCCTCCGTCAAATTTTGTGCCGCCTCCGTCTGTCAAGACAGGCAGTCACTTGCTCAGATTAGGCATGTCGTGATAATTAAATAATCATCAGAAATATATATTGTCACATTATCCTTCAGCAATCATTATTAGTATATTATGATTTGCTAGTAGCCTACAAAGTCATCTAAAGCCATTCCATAGCTGAATGTCTTTCCTCCGCTGTAGCTGTCAATCATTCTCCGTTCAGCAAAACGGAGCTCACTCCAGTCCAATATGATATATTCCCGTTATAATACTTGATATGTTGATAAAATAATTTATCTTCCTGGAGTTTATCTAGCGGTTTCTGAACGATGTTGTGCTCGCTACCGGGTGACAACACAAGGACTATTAATTAACATCACACGGACAATAACCGGAATTTAAAACTGTGAAGAAACAAATAATCAGTGACTGTTTGGACCGATATAGGTTACATAGTAGACTAGGATTTGTGCGCTCAACGCTCATCTTCTCTTTATGCCGTGAACTTTTCAATGTGCACTCGCGCTGCACTGCGCCCTCTGACTCCATGTTGCTTTAAGCGCATCATTCTGTCCTTGGGATGCGCATAAGCGCTTTGTTGCCGCTCTGTTTTGAAGCGTTTCATATATTTTCATCGTTTTGTGCACTTAAAGATTATTAAAAAATATATTGTTCTCACGTATCGATCATATATTTGTTGTCCCTTTACAGAGCTGCACATTATGTTTACAATAAACTATAAATCTTGTAATTTTATATTATTTGTGTAGGCCCATATAATTATTTACACTCATATATAAATATAAATTGTTTTTCATAAATGTATTTAATAAGAACAGAAAGTAATTTGTACCTTTTCATTAACATGTTTAGATTTTATAAAATTAGTCAAAATATTGTTTTTGGAGATACAATTTCAGGAGATACATTGTTGACGTTACAGTTAAAAATGCACTTCCAATAAAGTGTTGGCAAAAACGGTTGTCATTTTTATGTTGAGGCTGCAGAGGTGTTGTCGGCAACTGATGAATGTAACTAATAAAGTAACTTGTAATCTAACTTAGTTACTTTTAAAATCAAGTAATCTGTAAAGTAACTAAGTTACTTTTTCAAAGTAACTGTGGCAACACTGCTGTTGACATACTTTTACAGTGTCTTTTGTAACTGGTAGTGAGCTGTTACTCTGTAAAAAAAAAGTATAAATTAAATCCATTCAAATGTGGATGCGCGGGAGAGCGAGCGGAGCCAAACCAGCTGGTGCTGAAGGCCGAAACAAAACATTCCCAAGAAAATACAGATATTCATTGTCACAAGTTAGGATGAAGTTTAAAAGGCATTTTGTAGAATCGCGAGTTCATGAATTAATTGGTATCATGATAATGTTTTCCAGGTTACCACATAATTATCTGATGGTAGCCAATAGTTTTATTTTGTATAAAATAACAAGTAATAAGTCATTTGTGTGGATATGTGCACCATGCGACCGCTGAACAGTGACGTTAGATTGCATTTGGCGTCCGCATCTTTCGGGGTTTATTGCCTTTTAATATCAAACACGTCAAGCTCGTGATTTTCTTATTCATCCATTAATTTTTAGTATCGCTTGTGTCAGTAGCTTAAAGCAGTTCTGAAAGCTGGAAATATTTACATACCACAAAATAAATGATAGAGCAAAATCTACATTGACTGACACAAGTGTCATCCACATTCTAAAATTAAGTAACTTCTGTTCTGTCACTCGCCAGATAAAGGGGAACTTTGTGATTAATGTTAAACCTAGGCAGATTTTTAACCTATGCAGTGCCGCTTTGGAAAGTTTTCTTCACCACATCATCAAAATCCTGTTATGCAGAAGACTTCTTGAATGCATTCAGCGTTTTTCCTTATTAAAAACAAGGCATTTTCACCAAATATCCTGTGTTGGAACTGATTTGTTAATTAAGTGTCAAACCTGTTGTCTGAGTTCTGTATTTTGCTTAATGTATGTTTTTCATATTTTTTTTTCTTTTGGGACAGTGAGAAATAAACTGCTAAATAAATAAATTGCTACTACAATATAAAATATTTAATTGGACCAACAACACAGTTTGGTAAACTAACATCTTCAATTGGTTAAACATATTTCTGATTGAGACAATGTTAGCAGACTGTTGCCACAATTGAAAAAAATTCAATTCACAGAAATTCAATTAGGCCAATTGAAAAATGTAGATGTGATCAGTCACTAGAAATTTTTGAATTGGAGAGGTCTGAAACTTTCAGTGTACACCACTGCTATCAGGCACGCAGAGGTGTTAGTAGCATTGTGGGGGGGGGGGACTGAAAAATAAGTGAGATGCCTGAAAGAGACATAAGGAGTGGGTCACTTCTTCAGCTTTGATGTTATAATTTTGCATTAAAATGGACTCTCTTTTCATTAGTACAAGCATATCCCAAGCCATAATCTGTCCCTCCCAAAGTCTGAAATCCTCTAAAGGAAGAAAACTAAATTACATAGTATGACTGAATTATTCAAGTTGTGTGAATGAGGGCACTAGAGGCATGATTAATCTCTGCAATACAAACATCCCAGTTATGCTCAGTTTGGACTGAGCATATCACTGTACCATCACCACAAATATTTTTAAATTAGCAACCCACCTGTCAATGATGGTCTTGCCTTTTAGAGCACAATATCTGTAAGGTCCTATGTGGCAGGTTTTCCTCCTCTGCCACCTTTTTTTACCCAGCTTTTTTTCACCTATAAAAAAAGAACAGCGGAATTGTTATCTAGAAGTTCATCTAAATGCCAACATTTTTAAAAAGGCCTTAGAGGCACTGATTCAAAAATAATAAACTTTCCCTCCAAACTAAGAACAGACCGAGTGACACTCCTCCTGACAGATATTGTTGACTGCAGGCCCTTATTTTCTTTTCTCCATACACTGCAAGTTACAGGTCAGTGGATTGATAAGACTGTTAACAAGCATGAACAAACTAAACATTGTCATGTCCCTGAAGGAGCAACACCATCTTTCACAGTTTTTATAACAGTTCAGCTGATCTAAAAATTATTACACCAGCTCAGACACAAGGTGGATGTAGTTCAAGTCAGCTGAGGATTGACAGACTTCAAAATGTAGCTGCTTGAATCAAGCGAAGCTTGCACACACACACACACACACACACACACACACACACACACACACACACACACACACACACAAACAACACTCTTCTGTGATTTGTTAGAAATATTTATCCTTCTACTATATTATGGTCAGTACAGTACAGTTTTGCAGTCTCTCCATTACCTCCAAAAAGCTGGGTCACGACTGTAAAAGTAGGGCAGAATATTGGCAACAGAGAGGCTGCTCAACAGCGAGCGACTGCAAAAAGTTGAACCCTTTCCCCCAGTCAAGAAAACAACCTTCTCAGACTGATTGTTTTATTTTCTTTAGTTCAAGTAAGAATCTGCTATGCTGAGGCACATCTGCATTGAAGCCCAGCTGCTTTCACTCAACATTGAATAATCATAATTATATACGAGTTTGACTGCAAGATATAACATGAATATGATCATGCATAGTGATGAATCATGATTTGCTGTGCTCATTATGCAGCAGTCTTATAAGAAAAGAGAGCAGGATAGTATGCCACCTTGAACTGCAACTTCAGCTGGTAGCACACATCAGTTTTGACTCTCTCTTCCAGGACATGAATGCAGAACGAAATTAATAGCTTTAGTAGTGATGACTAATAAATAACCTGGCTCCAATGTGAGGCCAGACTCCCTCACAAAGAGGCTCTGCTTTCAGTGGAGTCACCACCAGCACTGACAGAGAACACAGCTTTCAAAGGAGCCCAGCCCACGGCTGTGACATCAGCGACTGTCGGCTTAGTCACCGACAGCACGAGCTACGAGGCAGAGGCAGCAGCAACCACCTCCTCAAAGACGTCAGCTCCTCACGAACGCGGGCAGCCATTTTGAATCCAGCCAGTCACCTGGCACAAACCGCATTTTGCACCAGAGCAACTCAAGCAGAGTTGTACTTTTGATGATACACGTCACTACTTCGCAAAAGTTGTCTTAGTCTTGGTCCCATGAATAAACATTTGTAACGGGAGAGGTTTCCACACTTTGGCCCACAAGGTGAACGCAAGTCTATTTTTGCCAGGCGGAGTGAGAATGTTTAGTTCTTTCAAAATGGTATAAATGCAGAATAAACTTGTGATGATAATGAAATTGTATCAGAATGCCCTTCAGTGAGCCCAATGGGAAAAACACCTACGAACACACAAGAATAGCTGTTTCCTGAGTGTGTGTATATTAAAAATATTCTGTTGAGTTCTGAGCCAATTTCTAAGTTAAGACAAATATCTAATCAGATTAATAAACAACATAGTGAAACATGGTACTAATTGATCATCAAGTAACTTATTTAGGACTAGTCAATAAACCAGAGCAACACACGTGATTTTCTCTCATGCTGAAAAACTAAATAAAACATCTAATTATAATATCCATGATATGTTGGAAGCATGTGGTGAAAAAACAAGCAGTGTAATATGAGATTCAAAGGAAGGACAAATATGATTAGATTAAGAAAAACTATTTACATATGATGTTTTAGAGGCACCATGGAAGTTGCAGCAAGACCTAAAGATGCAGATGCCCTTCTCTCTTCAATTTGACTATTTAAACTCAAGGAAACCATCTTATAAAAATGCTGGTTCTTTTTCCAAAACACCTACTAAACCTTATAAATATTCTAAAAGTGATTTTCCAGCTACATCAGACTACCTGGTAAAGTAGGAAAGACCTGCTGGTCACAAGTAAACAGCCAAGGGTGACTGACAGATGGGAGATCGGTCTCTGTACATAATTTGGAATTTCATCTGACTGGACACAGAAGCAAATATCACGTGTAGGCCTTTCGTTTCACACACTTGAATCACCTGATAAGTCCTAGGAATATTCGCCGAGATGGGTTACGGTACATCAATCGCATGCTATATTAAGAATTTTAAAACAACTCACTTTTTGATTAGTATACTCGGCTTTCAGAAATGCACTATACAGGGTGTTATGGCCCTCTAGTAGTGTGCTGTGGATGCGAGCATTTTGGGAACTATCACAGATGTGAACACAGTGCTGCAATGTGGCTCGCGTCTGATGCGTGTGCCATGCAGTATGGTCGTGGAAGGCGTCACCACTGCCTACATCATACGACACCAAGCCGAAATCAAAGTAGTTGCGTGCCATGCTCACTTCATACAAGTGCATGAATTAACCATTCTTAGTTCGAAATATCATTCCTAATGTGGTTTACAATGGAGAAGAGGGTTTTAATGAGGCAGAACAGACTCCAATAAAAAACACTTGGACCGACGTAACGCCATGTCGACATTGGTAGCCATATTTTGCTGCTTATTTCGACAGCAGAGAAGTAGACATGTTCTCGCGCCCATTACCGCTTAACTTTAACCATTCTATGAAACTTTCCGCGAGCCACGCCAAATCACAGCGCTGGAAACGTTAAAACTGAGGTTATAGGGTCAGGTCGATGCGGTTATTCTGGCGCTCACTTTCTACTATATGCCTTGGGCAAACAAAGTTCAGCTGAAATAAACATCTGCCATCAGAAGCACTTTACAGCATATTTCAGTCCACTACTTATTGTGTGTATTCAAACGCGCCCGCAACTTTAAGGTTTGTTTGCTAATTTTCCAACCGACACAAATAATTCAGCCATTCTTACCTGCTCGCCACAAACGGAAAACGCTGGGATGTGAGATTAATGACAGCTAGGGTCCAAAATTGCGTACTTTTCCACGTGTACTGCCAATAGAAGCGTACGATTGTAATGATTCTACCGAATCCTAAAGACAACAGCCGAAAAAAATTGGCGATCACAGGGGGATCTACGCCAAAACCCACATGATCAACTACGTCAGCAGACGTATTTGCATACGATACAAGACGCCGTTCCATCCCGACTTTGGGAGTGAATTCTTAAAAGCAAAAAGTTCGAAAATGGCCAATGGCAAGCGCTTGCTTCGAGTGCAAGAGCAGTAGTTCACTTCGCCCCGTGCTTCCTTCTTTGAGATGATTAAACCACTGTTGTTTTGACGTCCCCTGCGTGAGTTTGGATCACAGGTCATTGAATATTAAGCACTCTGGCGAAGGCCAGTGGCTGAACGGTTTTCTCTCTCGTTCTCTCGTCTCTCCTCCCATCCTCGCCTCTGTCCCCTCTCTCTCTATCTCTCTCTCGCCCTCCCTCTTCGCATCCCCTCCCACGTTTTGCCTGTAGCCTTGCTATGGCTGTGCATCAAAACAAACGGGCCAACTTGTAAAACGATACACATGAAGAAACTCGTGCAAGAATATCGAGGTTGCTATGGAAACCTACCTTAAACTACCTTGCAGATATTTTCTCACCTAAGTTTGTGACAGCTCGCGCCATTAAACGATAAAAACCGGAAAGACTAAAATACATGCAAAAAAAAAAAAAAAAAACACGAAAATAAAAAACAGCAAGAGATGACACAATACTTTCTTGGGGAAAATACTCGACTGTCTTTTTGGAACCTGCGCATGCTGCAGTGGGTATGAATCCTGCTGCAGAAGCTTATGAATTATTCATTAATCAGGACCGATCCGCCAGTGGTTGGATATTTACATACTGATACGCAGCTAATGAATAATTAATGAACATTTTCTTGATCTTTGTTTTTTGTCGTTCATTTTAACTTATGGACACGTGTTTTATTCATGACACAGGTAACACACCTGCACATTTAGTTGTTGGCCATATATTTAACGCCCTCTACAGGAAATGCAATGTAATGTTAAGATAAAAACAGAAAATGTAGTAGTAATTTTCTGCCAGGACATTATCCTGTAATTTTACAGACATTTCCATTAACCCTACAACACAACACAATGTGATGTGTAATTCATCAACAAATAATGACAAAAAACATCATAACAGTAGCGCATACTACTTATGCGCATACTGCACTATATTTCAAGTCATCCAAATTCATACAATTGCTTTGTGTGAGGAATATGTCCAGATTTAAAACTATTTTTTGATGCTTCTATGGTGCCTTTTTGTCAATTTTGGAGCTTGCTCACTTGAATTGGAGAACATGGTGGTGAGTAAATAACAGAATTTTAATTTTGAGGTGAAGTATCTCTTTAATTACATCACAAAAAGCTTGTCTTCTAGTAAAATAAAGCATTTTTTAGAGACGATTGTAGTTAAAAGTGATACATTGAGTAAATAAATAAATTCATTAAAATTATAAAAACAAAAATCACAAGTACCTATATAATGCCACTGTACATTGTAAACTTCATTGTGAAATATCTTTCATTCATTGTTGAATTACAAAAAAAAAAAATCACACACACGTGAACTTGGCTCTCATGAATGTGTATTGATTTGATGGGCTAGGCAAAGTCCTGTCCCCCAGGAGACAAACTGATCGAGAACAGACTTTGCCCTGCACAACTCATAACAGGAAGCAGAGTGGTGCCAGACTAACAGGTAAGTTGCGGTTCTAATATTAACAAATTTGAACAATATCATAATGCCACACTTGTGTATTAGATGGAAATTGTAACAATTTTACATAAAGAGAATATGACACCCTAAATTAATTTTAGATCTTAATCATATGTAATTACTAGATAAAAATGCTGGGATACTTGTAGTAGGCCTTTTTGTCTGTGTGGATTACATCTATCTTGTTTCAGAGATTGTAATATTGACTCTCGATTTTCTAAAATAAGTGTGTTTATCTATACTTATATTAGGTTTGTTGAGAGACACATAATGAACACTCAGCAGTCTCCCCCTCCGTACAACCCCTATTACCCTCCGCAATATCCTAATGCAACGCAGGGCAATGCTGGGCAGCCCACCGCAGGCATGATGCCCCCCGTTGTTGAACATGTCAATATGGGGATTCCAGACAGCGCTCCCCCAGAGTACACCCTGGGCTTTGAGAACGAGAACTGCTTTTCAGATGCAGTCATAAGAAGAGGTCAGCTGTGCTCTCTTAAAATTACTTCCATCACTTAGTTATGTTATTACAATAAGAAAGAAAGTCTATATATATATATATATATATATATATATATATATATATATATATATATATATATATATATATATATATATATATATATATATATATATATATATATATATAAACTTTTTTTGTGTTTTTGTGTGTGTGTTTGTATTTGCAACTAGGCAAAAATAGATAAAATATCACTTTATTTATTTTCGAAAGTAAATTGAGGGCAATGTCATGGACATGGTCAATGATAAAAAAAAACTTACTTCATGTCTTGTGCTTCATGTAGGTTTCATAAGAAAAGTGTACTTGACACTTATGGTTCAACTATTAATAACTGTTGGAATCATCTGTGCTTTTCTTTATTGGTGAGTAGACTGATATTTATGTTGCCACGCCTATTAATTTCTATTCAAACAACAGATAATGAAGTGTACTTAAGTGTCACTTAGTAGGCTTGAGCATTTTAGACTTACATACTGTACATTTACAATCTTACAAAATGTTTCTATTTCAATTTAGTTTCTATTCATCAAAGAATCCTCATGTATCACAGTTTCCACAAAAAAATATTAAGCAGCATAACTGTTTTCAACTCTGATAATATTAAGAAACATTTATTGAGCACCAAATCAGAAAAAATCCTTCACCTGAATAAATTGCATTTTAAAATATGATAAAATGTTATGGCCCAATTGAACAGTAGCGGTGCGTATATATTATTCATTTATTCATACTTTTTCTTCTAGGGAGACACTCAGTGACTGGGTGAAAGACACATACTGGTTTACCTACACTATGATGTGAGCTCTTCTCTTTTGTGTGTTCTGCATGTCCTAAATAATATGCATATATTCTGTCCAACTGAATATATGTTACACTGACTTCTTTTGTTTCACAAGGGGTGTAACATTTGCTCTAATCATTGTGCTCCTCTGTTGTGGTGACATTCGTCGGAAAGTTCCCTTAAACTTCATCTTCCTAGGGTTCTTTGTAAGTAAATCACAGAACCACTGTAATATTTTTTTGTGGTGAGCATTAAATGGCATCATTTTGTAAATGCTTTAAGTGTTGTTTTCTCACACAGACAGTTGCAGAGGGCCTTCTCCTTGGATCAGTTGTAGTGTGAGTGAAAAGTAACTTCAACAATTGAAAAACTTCAGTTACGCAGCCAGTGTTATAGTAAGAAGTCATTTCTTTTCAGGTACTATTCAGCAGAGGCAGTGCTCTGGGCAGTGGGTGCAACTGCTTTGGTGTCTCTTGCAATGAGTTTGTTTTCATTGCAATCTAAAGTACGTCGTTACAAAATTGCAGTGACATCAGACCATTTGTACTGTATACTAAGTTTGATAATTGAAAAACTGGCTTTGCTTGTTTTTAGTGGGATTTCACAGCTGCTTCAGGAAGCATATGGGCAATAGGCTGGACGCTGTTTTCATTTGGGTTGCTTTGTGCAATTCTGAGATCGCAGGTAAATCCTCAACTTCCTTCTCTTATCAGAAATGCTTACTTGTTTATATTCATTCATGCAAACTTTCATATTCCACAGTATTTGTACATCCTTTATGCATCGTTGGGAACATTGGTCTTCTCTGTGGTAAATACACTTCTTTCTTAGTCTAGCTTTATACGTTCAAGCCTTGTGCAAATATGTAAATATAAATAATCCTTATCAAGGTGGACTTCATGAGTCAGTCACTGAATGTATAGTGTAGTGCAATGAAACTGGCACAGTATTAATATTATGTTCTGCCAACAATATTTTATCTTAATAATAAAACTATTTTACTGCTGTCATTGTCTTACTGTCTCTCCCTTTTGTTCTCTATTCGTAGTACCTGGTGATGGACACGCAACTCATACTGGGTGGAAAGCACAAATACAGCATCAGTCCAGAAGAGTACATCTTTGCTGCTCTGAACTTGTACCTTGATATTATCACAATTTTCTTATTATTGCTTCAATTAATTGGAGTTTGTCGTTGATGAACATCATGCTTTCTGTCCTACTCATCACCTCACATAGACTCTGGGTTTTGAGACACAATATTACCCTAGTTAAAAAAAAAAAACATGACTCCATTGTGTCTCTGTACCATATTAGAAATTAATTATTGAATTCAAATCAGTAAAATAGCTTACAGTTTAATAATAAAATAGATATTGAATAAAGTAAAATAGCTATTACATAGCTGTGAGTTATTTTAAAAGTAAATGAAGGGCAATGTGATGTAGCTACATGGCATGGGTTTGGAGACCCCCATTTTTTTTATAAACATAACTCCATCGTGTCTGTAACATGTTGTAATAAATGTTCACTGTCATGTCACTGTACTTTATGTCAAATTCATTAAAGTGTCTACTGTTATCCATTTGATATGTTGTTTTTAATAATTTAAGAACACACAAAAAATGCTGGAACAAATTCTATTTTAAGGGGGTGACCCATCTTACACTTATTTATAAATGAATGAATTCTCTTTCTATGAAGTGCAAATGGAAACATCTGCAAAAAACTTTAAGTTCCTCTGTACAAAAATATATGAATGTCTTTTGCACCATATGAATTTCTTTACATCAATTGCATATTTAACACCTCTAGGCGGAGAGTTAGGAAGTTATGCTTTAGCTAATTTCTTCTATTACTTTTATTATGCACTACGAAATAATGCCGGAAGTTGAATAAATCGTCACAAAACAAAAGTGTCATGGCGGAGTTAGACAAAAACGCTGGTGATAAGGAAAAATCGTTGGCAAGAAACAGTAGAGCTAGGGACGGCGAAAACATGAACACACATATTCACAAGCCCTGTTCCCAGGGCAAACAAGACACATCCACCGCTGTTACCACCACGGAGTACTGCGAAAAATTACAGGAGTGGATGTGGCAGTACTACTACAGCTATATGAACTGGCAGAGCTGGATAGCCATGTCTGCGTTTTCCTTCCCACCGTGTTTCCCAACACAAGGAACAACTGAAACGCCAGGACCGACGACATGGGGTACAGATATGTCTAATGGAGACTTTCGCAATTGGTTTAGCAGCCCGTTTGGTTTTCCTACTGCAGGTGCGAACGCAGCGGTTGCAGCCGCTGACGCGAGCGGACAGAGTTCCCGAGCTCCTGCCACAGCGCCTGCGCAGCTGCCACAACAACAACCGCAACCTAATGGAAATGCTCAACAGCCAGGTATTTATATGTAATTAATAAATCACCTGTTAACTTTCTTTGTTGTTAAAACTGCCAGCTGCAGCATTATATTCATCACAAGCGTTGAATATGACAGCTCAGTACTTAGATGTGAACGAGCCTTCTTGGACTTTGTGTTTAGAGTATGCATATCATTTAGTGTCTACGTTGGAATTAAATAAAGTATTTCTTTAACATGGTATTGCAGACTTTTAGAAATATACTTTTCTCAAGCTCAGACACGTAAAGTCTATTATTATAGCTTCATTATGTAAAAACTGAAAATAAATTAAAATGATGTCTAAACTGGATAGAAAGTTAGCTGTTGCATTGACATTTACTTCAATCTGTCAGCTTGAAGTTTTTTGTAAACATCTTTTTTTAAAGGTTATTTTTGTAGTTTTAACTAACAGGATAGCATGTTTTATAGTGAAACAAAACTTATGAAATGATTACCAATGACGTCAAAATTCACATGAAAATATTTAGTTTGAGACATTGTAATTGGAGAAAGGGGAGATGAAGAAACACCATTTCTTCTTTATAATTGGCAGGTTTATGTTAAGTTAGAGCCTGGATCTAAGGGGCATGGCAAAAGTGGCAATTTATGCTCATATAAAAGTAGGGAAATCACCCCTATGTTCACTTAATTGTTATTAAAGAAAACTAATATTGTTTACGTATTTAAAATATAATGTACTTCCGTCGTAACTAGAAAGATCCAGTTTACAAAAGCAGTTCATGTTTATCATATTTTTTTGTCTAGGTAGGGAATATTATATCCCCTCTCCACTGCAAAGGTTCTTGGCGGAAATGGTGGATTTCTTCATTCTTTTCTTCATTAAAGCTACAATTATCCTCAGTATTGTGCACTTGAGTGGAATGAAGTGAGTCTGAAATCTTTTGTTCATATTTCCTTACATATCACTCATGCTGTATTTAATTAAACAAAAATGATTCACTCTTTGTCCATTTCAAATCTCATTTTAGGGACATCTCAAAGTTTGCAATGCACTTCATTGTAGAGGAGATTGACGAGGACACGTCTATGGAGGAATTGCAGAAGATGATGCTTGTGGCTCTAGTGTACAGGATATTAGTTTGCTTTTATGAGGTTAGTTCAAACAACTGAATTAGGCTAATCTGCTGAAATAATTCATGAAGACCAGCGTAACTGTTTTTGATTGTTTTCAGATCATATGTATTTGGGGAGCTGGTGGGGCGACACCAGGGAAGTTTCTCATCGGCTTACGAGTGGTCACATGTGACAGCTCTGTCCTGGTTCAGCCAAACCGAGTTCTTGTGGTACCAGCGACAAACGTCACGCTTTCTGCGTCAGTGCTGCTGTTAACATCACTATTTGTCATTTAAAAAAAACACAGATCTTGTTCCAAAATTTCTATTGAAACTTCTTCTATTATGATTTTTTTTTATAGGTCTACGGTGAGAGCCTTAAACAAGAACTTCTCCATCGCTTTCTTTTTTCCGGCATTCATCACACTACTTTTCTTTCAACACAACAGGACTGTGTATGACATTGTGGCTGGCACCATTGTGGTCAAGAGAAACAGGCTTAGATGACTTTGTCATTGAACTAATTATCAACCCGACTTTATAATGCAAAAACAAGCTCATAGACAAAGGAGAGCAAACCAGCTGCAGTGACACATTCTGAACTGAACTAAAGCTATTGGCCTCTCAATGAACTGCCACTTTAAGAGCTGAACATGGTATTTCCAGTATTTCTCACCCATCGCCTCTGGACATGAATTGCTTTCTCAGAAGTATTTTTAATCGTCTCTGTTGACATCTTTGAATATTTTTCTTGTGCCAAAGTAAGATAATTTATAAATGTGCATAATACTTGAACTTCCTCTGGTACATGCATTTCATGCCTAGCTTTCTCTCTCTCTTTGTTAATGTGTGTGGAATATTGATTGGAATATTTACATAGAATATTCTTTGACTAATGGATTTTGAGCAGGAATTAACATATTTCTCCAATTGCAATATAGTTTGGTTATAGATCCTAATTTACTCACTGCATTTGTATTTCAGATGAATGTTTTGTTCCTAATTACTTATCTCTATTTTATGGCCTTTAAAAGCTTGACAATGCCGGGAAAACATTTTATTTGTACAGCTGAGCTGTTTTGCATACTGTAATTTTCACTGCATGCCTTCTTCAGCTCTGTGTTCTGCACTATCCTGAGCTGCTGAGTTGATTATTTCAACTTTAAATAGCCTCATTCTTAATCAGTTGTTAGTATGTTATTCCTTTTGGATTGTATAGATATGGCCAAATCAACAACAAAAAAATCACTTCTGTCCCAGAGAAAGGCTTCTGTGTTGCTCTGTTCATGGATATACCAATAACAATCTTTTGAATAGACATGTTATATGAAGGAATTTAAGGCACATGAACAAGGGATTCATCTTCTGAAATCATCAAGACATAGTCTATAAATTATAATTTTATAGTGCATTTGGTGAATATGGACAAATTGTGTCAGCAAATATCTGAATGTCACTTTTAACACATTTTATTTTGTGTAAAAAAAAATGGTTTTATAGGGCTGCAACATATTACAATTCTGAGCGGTGCGGATACATATTAAGATAAAGTTACATTTGTATATTTAAATTTTATTGGCGAATAACAGATTTTAAAAATGTATACTCTACTAAACATTTATTTAAAAATCTATTAATATTCAATATGGTACTAATAAATTGTGTATTATAATTTTTTTTATTTAAATAGGGAAAACTGCTTAAATATCTCACTTTGGTATTAGATGACAATAATTGAAGCTGGGCCATAACCATTTGTTTTCGTCACATCCTTGATCTGAAGACAGATAATTCTGTATGAAAACAGAACAGTACAGTCTGGCATGGAGGAAGGATTTGAGGTATCTGGCACCTCATCAGTTGAAATGAGACACCAGTAGATGGAGTGAGAGCGCTGCTGACTCGAAGTGAAGTAGTCATTTCTCATGGTACGTTTAAAGAAAGAATGTTTATGAAACGTGGTTTCTGTTTAGTTGTTGTAATGTCTAAAATGCTCAATATAGTAACAGCTATGCATTTTGTACACTATTATACTGCTCAGCTCCCATAGCGTTTCGTTATTTTTGTTGCATAGCAACATTCTACTACGCTATTAACGAACTATTTCTTCTAGAATTCCTCTTAAAGGGATAGTTCGCCCTAAAAGGAAAATTCTGTAATCATTTACACACATTCACGTCGTCCCCAACCTCAATGACTTTCTTTTTTGTGTAACAGAATTATATTTTAAGGTTGTTGTTTTGTTTTTGGTTACCAACATTCTTCAAAACATTTTATTTCATGTTAAACAAAGAAATTATATAATCATATTGTACTGTAGTATGTAATATCCTGCAGTACATCAAATTAGCTTTCACCTTCAAGTCATTCCAAACCTTTATGACTTTCTTTATTCTGTGGAACAGAACAGACATTTTGAAAAAAAAAAAAATAGTTTCACACACGATGAAAGCCCATTCGGTCCAATGTTGTTTGGTCCCCACTGACTTAAAAAAAAAATCTTATTTTCTGTTCCACAGAAGAAAGGTTTGGAACAGCATGAGTGTGAGTAAATAATGACAGAATTTTTATTTTTGGGTGAACTATGCCTTTAATGGATTTGCATAATATAATAGCAGTTTAGTGGAAGTAAAACTTTCTACATTTTTGTGAATTAGATATGGACCAGAAAACACTGTTGTATAGCCTATGTCCTACCCATGAAAACCATAGGTTAATTACAGCAAATAAATAGACTATTGTTGATTGTATTGTTCAAACCTTCCTTTGAAAAACTTGGTCAGGGCATTGGCTTGATCTGCGAGTGATCTTCAAAGGTTGATTGTGTTAGGACCTACAGATGGTTTTCTCTAACACAGACCCTCATCGCTCACTCAGATATTTTCTCTTTTCTATTTCGTTGACCCTGCTAACTTGTAAAACCCTTATACTATCAGAATGGTACTACTGATGTTGCATTGCAGTTATCAGTGAGTAGTTCTCAGCCACGCTCAACCTGACTTTGTTTATCTCACAAGTCAGATTGAGCAAGCCGTGCCAACGATATGATGTCAGTGTGAGTAATGGCTCTGTGTGGGGGACACCGTTCAGCCTCATGCTGCTATTATGATTATGTTGACTTACCGTACATAAAATAAAAAACAAAATATCCCAGAATCATTCTGTTTAAGGATGTCAAGCTCTAAAGTGATTCATCAGGTGTGTCTCTGATCAGGAGGTGTTTTAAAAAAGCTGTATTCGTGTTAGCGTAAGAAAGAAAGGACACACTCAGCCTCCAAGGCATGTTGTCAGGGGCTTCCAAACAACAAGCTGATTGGCTGATTGAATAGCACTCTGTCATTAATTGGTGATGTGTTTTTATTTTCTATAGTAATGATGTCATCGGTAGCCAATCAAAGGCCATGGTGACTGTGATTGGTGTGATCTGATTGGCTATTCAGTTGGAAATAAGATAGGGTTGGGTTTCTCATCATCCAAGACTGATGTTCACTCTGAGCCTTTGCAAAACGAGTCTGCTCTTCCAAATCGATGATCAAAACGACAATAGCAACGAACAGCGCTCTCAAAAAGCGAAAAAACCCTCATTGGAATTTTGGGGTTCTACACTGTTATCTTGTCCTTATTACCTCGAGACTGCAGCATATAGTGTTGAATTGTAGCTCAATGTGTTTGTCTAGTGCTGTTGATTTCCTCAGCTTGAGGCTAGAACAAGCAGTGTATATTGACACAGAGCGTCCATATTTGATCCTCCAAAAAAAGAAAATCTATATATATTTTTGCCATACAACATTGTAAGCATGCTTATCATCAGAATTCATGTGATATTGACCCAAATTTATGTTGTTCTTCTAATCTCCTAATTTAGTTTTTGTTTGGTTATTGCCAATTGAAGCATAGGAGGCATTGAAGGAAGTGAGCATCTAGTGAAACATGAAAAAGACGTGTAGGAAATGAAAAACTCTAAAGTGTTTAGGGCATTGTACACAATTATAAGTAAAAACATTAAAAGCACTTTTTTTTTATTCGTAGGCCTATTATTGTTGTTGTTTTTAAAATTATTATTTACATAGGCTATTATATAAATGTATTGGAAATGTACCCAAAAATATATAGCATGGCAAGGATGGCAAAAAGAGTGTAACATATGATTCTCTGTCCTTACTGAATTGCTCATTTTGAGGCCCATCATCCACTGGATTCAGAACAGACTGTTATCACAGTTCAAAAGTGCTGACCAACCTTATCAATGTTCCAGTGTCTGTCTGTTATGCGATTAATGTTGAACACCTCCCAAGTTTACATGCTGACAGGCGTCTGTCTAACGATGTCTATGTGACTCGTGGCTCTATGGCAGATGTTTTAATTAGTGATCCAGCTGCAGGAGAATGGAGACTTCAATGTCCGTTATAACGGAAGGTGCTAAGATGGGAATGGATGGGGGTTCAATCTCAAAGGGGACCGCTTTGGCAGTGACACTCTGGGAAATGTAGCAAAACATGTCTATTTTCCATGCTGGTCTGTTATATGATTGTTTTTTAAGCCTGTAATTAATTATTAATGAACTGATTTTTAGTGCTTTATTCAATGGCAGCTGCTGGTAAATCAAAGGATTCATAGCTCGCCAGAGTTTACGGTATTGTGAAAGATAGGTTACAATATTATAGGGGACGGAGATAAAGTGCTTGGCTAAACAGCATGATTAACGTATTCAAATAGTCCATTCCACTAGACAGTTGTGCTTATAGATAATTTCCTTGACCTTACAGTCTTACTCTTATATAACCTCATTTGTTTGAATGAACATTTGTTGACATGTGGCATTCTTGAATCTGGTCCACATTCATTCAGCTAGTAGTAAACTCTGCCCTGCAACAGTATTCGCTAAACAATTCAATCCTAATAATAATTTTATAATTATAATAATAGTAATTTTTAGAATTGTATTAATATAACTAAATGTGTTATATAGTTAAAGTTATTATATACAATATTATATTTTAAATCTAAAGCACTATTATAACACGATAATGTTTAAATGTTAATTCAATTCAAATACATGTATTATTTATTTTATTGTCATCTCACACATGGATCAATTAATGAGCATCAGACAAAATACAATCCTTATTCTCACTGAATAAAGATTACCTATTAAACCACCAAATAGGTGGTGATGTGCACTAAGTAGGTTATGTAAATCACCATTAAACAAAAGAAGGAAGTAGTATAGCGCACTTGTCCATTTCCATGGTGACTCATCAATTCGTCGCTCTGTTGAGAATGTCTTGGGTATTCACGATTAACATATGTTCTGGGTTGTCTAAACTTACTCACAGGCGCATTTTTGGAACCAGCATACCTCGAATAAGCAAGGTTTGGGTTAATCAACCGGGAGTTGAGACGATAAATGGTAAATGGTAAATGGACTGCATTTATATAGCGCTTTTAACAGACCTACGGCCATCCAAAGCGCTTTACATTTTGCCTCACATTCACCCATTCACACACTCATTCATACACCGACAATAATTTAACCTTGCTTTCTGGAATACCTCCCGGTTCTATAGAAATAAGGTTGCCACGCAAGAAAAAACAGATTCAAAGTGACATGACCAAACCACATGTTGACCTCAGTGTTTTCACCAAGAGAGAAATTAGGCAGAAACAATATTCAAAATAATATTTGACAGCCGTAAGATATAAGGGAGCAGGAATAATTTGCATTCCTGATGATGTTTTTTTAGTCACTGGAAACTACATTTATTATGGAATATGCATTAAAAGTGAAATTCAGCTTTTGTACATTTTATCAAATTTGTTTTACAAAAAGCAAAATCGAGTAGGCAATCCATTTTAACATGGTTTGCTCTAATTGTACATTAGATTTTTCTGCGTAGAATTAACCATTTTCCAGTACTGTTGCGGTGAAGCGGTGATAGTGATTAGAGATGGATACTCTAGTAATGGCTTTATAATAGCTTGGTTTTAAAATTGCTGTTTGTGTGTTTTCTTATGGTTCCTCTCTCTGTTAGTCTGCCAAAACCACTTTTGAGGCTGCAGTGCCCCTCCCTTGCCCTTAGTATTAAGCCTTTTGAGTGTCTGATAAAGAGAATGTTATTGCATTCCTTACTGGAAGCCTCAAATATCTAGTGGCCAGCCTGGGTTTTCACTTTTATTAAGCATTCAGCAACTTTGACCACTAAATTTTGCCCTCCTTAACCCCTTGGCAATGGTTAAAGAAAACAAAGATGATGTTCTTCATGTCTGTGCTTGTAAAGTGGTTGAGCTGCTCCATTCTTGTCCTCGCTCCTTGTGTTGTATTCTCAGCAGAAGTGTGTAGGCCAGAGCTATTTTTGGCTTAATGGCTGAAATACTGGCTCTGATAGACATGGAAAAAACATTTTACTTTCGGAAAGATTTGGCTGTCTGTTATTGTGGTCAGCTCTGTTTAAGAATGGACTCTGGTACTCAAAAGTACTTGAAAGTTGAATGCGATAGTTCACCCAAAAATGAAAGTTCTGTCATCATTTACTCACCTTTATGCTGTTCCAAACTTGTATATGTCACCAATATGTCATATATGTCCTGAACATATTGTCCATTAATCATCCAAATATAACTATTTATTCCTAGTGTCTGCTTGTAAACCTTACATAGAGTTTAGCCTCAGCTCTTGTCAAAAGTCAGCTGATTTAAGGGCGCAACCATTTTTGCTGGACACAAATAGTGTTAAAATGTAAAATATACAAAAGAATTTATGTTCACTTGCGTACATACTCATCCACATAACGTATGACTCAGAGAAAAATTCTCCAAGTGGAAGCCGTGAGAAATTTGTAGACCTTGTCCCTTGTTACCTCGGCAACACAGGTCCTTGCATAATCTTCCCACATGCTCAGAGATGGCATAGTACCTTCTAAATCAAGGGACTTTCCAGTTCAGAGTGCATACAGATCACTCATGGCACCGGACTGGATACCTTCCTTTAGAAAAGTCCCCTTAAAGGGAAGTCATTTCATTAGCAGCCATATTGGCAAAATCCTACAAAAATAGCTTCTATCTACAAGAATAGGGAGAGACTGAAATATCTTAAACTGATAGTCAAGATTGTGTTTTAATAACATGTTTCAAATTAGCAATAAAATTAGATGATTATCTTCGCTGGCTTCGAATTAAAAATATACCATACAAAATCATTTAAATTGTAAATTAAATTAAATGTACCAATGAATAATGTTAAGCTGGTTCTCTATATAATATCTTATGTTAGCTTGTGTCCACTGCAATGTCCATATGTCAGAATGAGTCCTGTCCCTCTTATACATGTCTGGACATGTTAGGACATGTCTCACTATCTCTGAGAAATGTCTGGAAGGGTGAACGTTCTTTCAGTGTGAAGACTGATCAGGTGTCAGTACTGAATACAGCAAACAGAACAGTAATTATGGAATTATGCAATATTGTTTTGTTCTAGGGGTTTGTAAAAGTGACTGGATGTCCGTGAGAAGAAAATGGACCCGATCATGGACCGTTGTGAGTGCATTTCCTTTTTGTGGCGCATCCAACTTTTCTTTCACTGTAGTTCTGTATGTTTAATCTGAGTTTTATGAGGCCTGAGAGTGAGAAAAACTAGAAAAATAAGAAGAATTGCTCTTTCATCTTATCTCCCTAGTGACTGGTTAAGGCAATACCTCAACAAACAGTAACATAGCAACTCTCCCAAAATCTCCTACTATTACAAGGGATGGAGATATCAAAGACTGTCTCTCTGTAGGGCTTTGTAGGGTTTAGACTGAGCCATCCAGAGTGAAAACAGGACAGGTATTCTCTGAGTCTTCCTAACAGTCTCGACCGAAGCTTCCGGACACCTGTTGCCTCTGACAAGAGGAAATAATAATGTATAGAATCGCCTTAGAACAGTTGCTTTTTTGTGGAAACTTTTTTTCAGAATTCTTTGATGAATAAAAAGTTCAAATGAAGAGTCTTATTTAAAAAAAGAAATATTTTGTATCATATACTGTCACTTTTGATCAATTTTGCATCCTTGCTGATTAAAAGTATGTATTAAAATGTATGTATACTCATGTAAACTTATAATATTTATTAGTTCATGTTTAGATTGTAAAACCTTAGTGACGCAAAAAAAAAAAGGATCAAGGAGACGACATACTGAGAGATGTTCATTTGTGAGTCAATTATTAGCTTTGAGAAGTCTATGTTTAGTGTGTAAAGTTGTCCAAAGAGGAGTATCGGTCTGTGGCTTGGGAAACACACTCAATGCTAAGATCTGCTCAGAGAGAGTAAACCAGGCCAGGCTAATATTAGAGGTTACATATTGCTGATGGCTTTTTTATGTTCCCTGCATTTCTCCTTGTTGACAGCAACGTGTTTCAAACACATGGTGTTTTCAGATCTTCTCAAGGTTGTGTGTGCAAAGATAACATTTTTGTATGTGAGCGTGTGTGTGTTTGCGATTGACTTTGTATTTGCATGTGGTTCCCCCTGAGGGTGAACTGCAACTAATTTGCATGCTTAATGCGGGAGACGTATGTGTTTCTATATGTTTGTGTATGTGCTTATATGTAGGTGTGTTTTGCATTATAATAATATAGGCTTGTTTTTGGTGTATTCTATACTTAATATTTAGTAATGGACCTTTGAATATTTTGTTGGACTATGAGTTGAATATGTCAGTAATTGTGCAGTTCTTGGAGTCTAGTGTATAAGCTATATGATAATGAAACATTACACATGAATTTATCCATCAGAGAGCATTTAGTATATGTGCTACAATGGTTATTTATATGGTATTGCACAAAACCTTCCTGCATCGTTTCCTGTATTATCAGGGATTGGTTTCCAAAGAAATAAGCAAACAGGATTCATGCAGTAATGTCAGTAAAATGGTCTGAGTTTATTTCAGGGCAGGCTTATATAGCACAATGCAAATGTGCTTACTCTCATCACATGTAATGGTGGTGGTGAGGCACTAAATTAGTTTTCCACCGAGAGAAACTAATTAGTTGTAGAAAGAAAGCAAAACGCATAGAAACCCTCACAAAGACTCTCTCAAGAGAATTTCATGGTCTGTGGTGTGTTTGTGTTGTTCGCAAGCGCAGTGGTCTACGTGAGGGTACGTGTTTCTTCTAGTGTGCTTGGTCCCTTGCTCACAATTTTTCTTCCTCCCTCCCTTTCCCTCTCCCTTTCCATCTCCCTCCCTCTCTCTTTTTCTCTCTCTCTCTCTTTCTGTGTGTGCGTAGTCTGGGCTCCCTGCCAAGTGGAGTGTGTTTTTTGAATGAATACCTGATGAGGCTGCTGAGGCTGACTGGGGGAGGAGGAGCCGTGTTCTCTAGAGCACTGTGTGTGTATGTGTGAAGAGCAAGGGAGAGAGAGAGAGAGAGAGAGAGAGAGAGAGAGCTGGCAGTCAGTTTGCCTTGCATAACATACGCTGTAGCTCTCACACGTAGGGCTAGTGAAACAGCGCAGACGAGGGGACTTCCTTTACCCTCGGCCCACCGAGCAATTGTCGAAGGAAGTGGAAGAGAGTGAAGGCAGGGGGGAACATTGGACATGGAAGAAGACATAAATCAGAGGACTGCGTGTGTGACCTGATAGCAGAGCTAAACCTGGACAAAGGACAGCTTGCCAGTGGGTAGAGTGAGTTACACTCGTAGTGCAGAGAGAGAAAGAGAGAGAGAGTTGTTAAAGGCTCCCCTATAAAGAAAGGTAAGGCATCACCCTTAGATGAAATGTTTGATTGGTTTTGAATCATACATTCTTATTGCACACATTATTCTTTTATTCCTAGAAGGAAAAAAAATGTGCATGTATCTGAGAAATGATTGTATTATTATGGCTAATAATGACCAATAGGCTTTGCAGAAATAATTGCAATTCTGTGCAAATGTTTCTGTGTTACCCTGTATGTTGTGCTCTTTTGCTTGTAGGGTGAGAGTAGAGAAACAGGCTTTAGTCATTGTAAAGGCAGCAACAGCTCTGTTTGGATTCATGTCTAGCTTAGGACTCCCTAGACTGCCTCTTAAAGGGACAGGCGCCCATATAAAAGGTCGTTAAGTGCAGAAAGGAGCTGCTCACAGTCGCTAAATGGACATGAGTGAAAAATCCTTTGAGAAGATAGGCATGTTTTTTTGAGGAAAGATGTTAATATGAGCATTTCATTTTAGAGAAGTTGTGTTTGTATTTGTATACATGATCATTGGCACTGGTTCAGTCATCTCTAAGATGACATCATTGAAAAAGGTGTCACAGCACCATGCAAGTAATGTGTTCCTGAATATTTTGCATGCATAGAAATAACTTTGTGTTACAGTACATAGCAAAATAATGTGTTATGTTTGTTTGTGTGGCAGATAATGTGAAATGGAATTATTTACATTCTGGTGTCTGTGTTTTGAGCAAATTACTCAGACGTCTTACATTAGCATCTCTTTAATTAGTGTGTTAATGTGTTTACGTGGGTTTATTGTTTTGAATATGTTGCGTTGATGACATTTGAACTGCATCGGGCCTGCAGAGTATGAGATCTGCTGTTAAAGAACTAGAAGGATACTGCAAGTTGTTAATCTTTCTGGCTCTTTGGCTAGCCACACTGCAAGCAAGTGTGTGCGTGCGTGATTGTGTGGGTCAGGTTTTGCCTAGGACTAGATGTCCCTATAAGAATAGTAAAACCTACAACTGAAATCACCTACTATGATTTATTTAAGCAATTAAATAATGTCTAGTTGAGCTCTAAAATAAAGATTTCTAAGGGTTAAATGTAGGGTTAAGGGATATAAAATATCTTAAGCTCAATTTTGAAGTCAATGTAAAGTCTCATTGAGGTTCTTACAATAGAAAATCCATCTGTTGTTGTCATGGCACTGTTGTCTACAGCTCTGGCACGGAAAGGAGAAAGAAAACAGAAATGAGGCATCACTTTTATGTCTGTGCAGCTGTATTGCCTTGCAGGCTTAGTTTGACTTAGCTATTTTGAATTGTGGGTGTATTTCAGTAGTGCTCTTTGAAACTCCCTGCAAATAGACAGGCAAATATGACACCAGGTAAGAGAGAAGTAGTGCATACAGACACTCAAATAATGTGTGAAATGTACGTATTCTTAAAACTTTCTCACAAACGTTCTCCTCTAATCTGTAATATAATTTATCCTTTACCTGTATATATATATATATATATATATATATATATATATATATATATATATATATATATATATATATATATATATATATATATATATATATATATATATATATATATAAATGAACCAGCAACCTTATGCATGCAAGTATACTAAAAGCCCATTCAAATATTACATTCAGAATTCTTATAATACCTCTAAGGTCGATTGGGCTTGATATACACCGATTCAATCTCTCATTAAAGCATTTATACAATTGCACAAATTACTGTCTATCTGGTGAGGTTAATTTTTGTATTTTTCCTCCAGTTTTAGGATGTCACCATAATGTTTGTTATGGATCCCTGTGATTGCATGAAATGATACAGGGGAATGCAGTCATATCTATGTGATGTTTTTAATGTATTTTTGTTGAACATTGTAAAAGTGTGATCACTACCATTCTATTGTTCTTCGATACGAGCTCTCTGCACCAAATCACATATGCATAAGTGCGTATCAGTCCAATGGATATGCTGATGTGTACGCGTGCGTATAGTGCTCTGTGTACAATAGACTGAAGCGTTTAATGGCTGTGTGTGGTGTAAGCTGTAGCAGGGGAAAGTAGGACAGTGATTGGTGCAGATCTACTGTGGTGAAGGGATCTCTCCCTCCCTCTATTCCACCCTCCCGCTCTCTCGCTCTCTCTCTCTTTCTGTCTTCTACACTGTTACACTCTAACTCAATAACCATGCTTGCTTGCAGGCAGAGCTCAATGTGGGTCAGGAGAGCCAGTGTTTTCTCTCTCTTTCGCTGTCTCCCTCTTCCTTCATCTTTTTCCTGTCCACACACTCTCTCTGCATGTTAAGTTTGCACCCTATGCTCTCTTTATCCTGTATGTATATGCAAACATTATGAGTCGTGAAGCATGAGGATTTGGATTGATGATGGAGCCGTGTTCTCTGTAGTCCCTGTTAGAACTATAACTTATCACTTGAGTAAAATAGCGTGAGCGTTACTCAAAATGCATTACCATTCTACTTACTGAATGAACACATTGACGTTGTTTTTTTCACTAAACTGATAAAGTGTGGTTTACACTGCTATTACATGGAATTGAAAAGGAAGTCAAAGTGGTCAGTGGAAATGGTGAATGTTTGGCTGTATTAGAATGGACCAGCTAGCCCCTGCTATTAGCATATTACGTACAAATGTTCAGTTGCTAAACAAATTCAAGTATGTGCCATTTCAAACTATTTCTTTATTTGGCTCTCATAACTGAATGGATGTTATTGTAAGGTCAAAAATAACATAATACTTTTAGGCAGATAGGTTTGAGCTAGTTTCATAGAATCAGTGCATAAATTATACTCATTTTTGTTTTTTGTCTGTCTGATGAAGGTACGGACTTATAACCATCAGTGAGAGATGATTCCACATGAAGCACATGGATTCTTTCATTACAAGAGTCCTGACAATAGGCAAGACTATGGTAAAAGCGGAGCAAAGTAACAGAACAATGAAAATCTTGGCAACTGCGTTCTACTTTGCACTCTAAAAAATCCTGATCAAAACGAGTGGGTTAAAATAAAGGAAAAGCTCCAAGACCATGAAGTCTAACCAGGAGCGCTGTAATGAGTGCCTTCCGCCGAAAAAGCGGGAGATTTTAGCTCTGGAAGAGAAGCAGGTGCTGGTGTCAGCTGCTGTTAGTGAGAGCCAGAGTGGAGAGAATTTGGCTTGGCTAGCCAGTGTTGCTACCATGGCTAGCATGGCCCACATCCCCAACAATGCAGGCCCATCACAGAGCAACAGTGCCGAGCCTGACAGCCCCCCACCATCAAATAAGGCTCTCACTGTGGTGACGGAATATCCTCCAACTACTACATCTGCTGGCTTTTCATTCTCTTCCAATAGCTCCACATACAGAGGAGTCTTCTCGGGGCCTACCGTGCTAACAGCCAATCCTACGGTTCTCTCCACAAGCCTTCCTCAAACCATAGGCTCCGTCCAATACACACAACTTCCCCCAAATCTCCAGCTCATAGGGCCATATACAAGTTATATCTCATCACAGATTGTGCCATCCACATCCAGTCCAACACAGCCACGGAGGACACCACAAGAGGTCTTGGCCACAACAGCTGTCATCTCCCAAGCATCCAGCCTTGATTCACAGAGTCATCATGTGATTTCTTCTATATCAAATGTTTCCCACAGTCAATGCATTCAAGTAGAGAGTGCACCTTTGGGTTTGGCAGTTTCCTCCCCTTCTGTCCAACTGCCCCTTCAAATACATCCACACTCAACTGTTCTTGCCCCTCATGCCCTGGCTCTCACCCCCTCTCAAGTGGTTCTACACTACACCGATGGCTTCATTGCAAAGCAGCCAGATTCCCATCCCAGAGAGGTGCAAAATGGTGCACTAGGAGAGGTTACAGTGGTCAAGCACAGTACTACTATGGCCAAAGGGATCTCTAGCCAACCAGAAGTTGACCAGAGCCACAAGCAAAATCATAACCTGGGCCTCCAGACCCAAGCTCAGGTTTTGCTCCCAGCAGACTATAGCACTCATGACAGAGCAGGACTGCAAACATCACTGATGTTGGTATCCAGTAGCCACATTGCAGCAAACAGCAACTCTGAGCTCCAAAGTATCATGGGTAAGGACCACTCATCTTTGCACCTTGCTGAGAGAGGAGGTATCTGCCTAGGCAAGCCAATGCCCAGAGTGTCCGCTCTTACTTCCTCAGACAGCCAAGTTTCTCCAGCCTCCACAATGTCCCAGCACACACTCCTGCAGGCTCCTCACAACACCCAACAGGAGCTCTCCACCAGCATTTACCCTGCCACACAGCTCCCAATTATTGGCTACATCACCAGTGCTTCTGGTGGACCCCAGCAAGCAGTAACTGGTTATCAGAGCAACCTACCACAGCATGTGGTGATCTCAGGCAACCCCTCCTTGCTCATTCCGGTTAGTGCCACTAACATCAATCCCTCTACTGCTGAGACGGAGGTCACCCACTGTTCTGTCATCCCTAGTTTAGCCAATACATCAACAGCTCTGCCTCAGACCTTTATAAATACATCCCCACCTGCAGCTGCAGCTTCAGTCCTAGCCAATGGTAAAGACATCACAGGGTCTGATGAACGCCATGCTCCCTGTGCCATGCCAAGTCCAACCCAAATACAGCTGCCTGTTCTTTCAGCCAGTGTAGTGGGATCTCCAGTCCCTGTAACACCTCCAACATCTACAAGTCCTCACAGCTCACCATCATCACCATCAGCCGGCCTACCACCATTCTTCATGAAGGGCTCTATTATCCAGTTGGCAGACGGTGAGCTGAAGCGTGTGGAGGATCTGCGAACAGAGGACTTTGTGCAAAGTGCAGAGGTGAGTGGAGAACTGAAGATTGACTCCAGCACTGTTGAGCGCATAGAGTGCAGCCGCACACCCAATGCTGTCATCATACAGTTCTCAGTGGGAGAGAACAAAGCCCAGGTGAGTCTGTTTCTTTTTAAATAAAGCTCACTTACCATGTTAGCGGTAATCTTCAGTAGTGCTGAATGTAACTTTGGAACTAAAATATTATTTATGGTTTTCTCTATTTTAGGTGTGTGTAGAAGTCCTCGTGGAATACCCTTTCTTTGTGTTTGGTCAAGGTTGGTCATCCTGCTGCCCTGACCGCACCACACAGTTGCTAGCGCTATCCTGTGCCAAACTCTCTGTGGGTGATGTTTGTATCTCTCTCACCCTTAAAAGCCTAAAAAATAGCATTCAAAAGAAAAATAGTTTTTCAGAGTCTGTGATGAAACACAACAACCCTTTGAAAGCATCCAAAAACAATGGGCTCATTGAGGAAAGACCAACCCAAATGGAGGATCTTAAGAAAGGACACAAAATTACATCAAGAGTGGAGAATAGTGTTGAAGGAACACTGGTTGAGACTTCCAACCAAAGAAATGTCTTGACCCTCTCAGAGAATGGGGGCATAAATCCTCAGACACTGGTGAACCTAAACAACCAGGCAGAAAAAACACACACATCTAGCGTCGAGAGAGCGGTTTGCCGCAAGAGGAGATGGTCTGCCCCAGAGAGAGGAGAAATGCGGAGGTCGCAAGAGGACCCTCAGATTTTACCCAAATTTCCCTTCCTCCCACATCAGCTAAAGGTCAGCATTGAGGGCCGATCCAGCACAGGTTGCTGAAGGCCTTCTGAACACCATAGAGCAGTGATAGGGAGTTGATTTCTAACCAAGAAATACATCACTTAGCCTTACTTGATTTAATTTGAGAAATCGCATAAAGTTGATCAACTGAATAAAATTTGTTTTTGCTTGGTGTCCAAGAAAATGCTTTTGCTTCAACCACAAAGACTCGCAAAACTTTCCCCCATCACTGCCATGGACTCCGAGAGGGACAAGGAAGAGCAGATTTTCTTTTTGGTACTTTGCTTTTTGTTACGTTGTGTTGTTTTCCTATGACATTCATATCCAGGTTACTGTAATGATATATCTTTTTACACAAGAATGTGTGTGATCATTTGAGTCGTGTCAAATGTAATATTAATCTTTAGACTTTCCTTTTAAATCAGCTGGACATGACAATTTTGGGTAGTATATTGCAGTGTCCAACCATTTTTTTTCTCAGCTTGCTACACATTTAGTGTTTAATTTAGTCTACTGTTGTGTTTACTGAATTCATTCATAATCAGGGCCGTTACAAAGAGTGATGGCAAAAGGGGAACAGTGAGATATGTCATTTGTGTATGATTACAAGTGATTTCGAGGAGTTATGCGAACAGAAGCCATCTTCCACTTGTTACTGATCCATAATCCTGTGCTTATATAATGTCAGCTGAGAATGACAGGCTTTGCTCAAGTGACTACTTTGAATCAGATCTAGGTCAAGTTTAGCATCAAGATACATTGAATGTTTTATCCTTATATTTTAATTCAATTGATGATAGTCTCCTAGATATGCAATACTGAGCTTTCACATACCTCATATGTGCATTTAACTAATAACCCAATCAGATTGCCTGATCGGATCTGTGAGTGAGAAAGCGTTGAAGAAATCTTCACATTGTCAAACTGGCTGTGTGTAGAGAAGTCTCCGCTCAAGTCAGAATTAGCACTTTAAAGAAAGGTTAAGGGAAGTTGAATGAATGAAAGGATGGAAACATTCCCACTTCTGTTTTGTTACTACAGCAACAGACAGTTTTGAGTGCTGTTAGTCATTTTGTGCTTTACTATCCATTTTATGTGCAAAGCACTTCTCATGTAGTATTTTTAAATGACTGTTTTCTTTACACTATTTGAAGTATTATGGGCCTTTCTCAGTCTAGCTGCAATAATGAACTCTCTGTTAAAGACACAACATAATCACCATACGTTGAAAAATAACGCCGCATTCTTGATGTTCAAAACAAGCGACGTTTCACAGGTTTATCTCCAATAGAAAGGGCCTTTTGTATCAAAACTTGTTTATATAAGAAATTTAGCATCTAATGAAGTTAACAAAATTAAATAGATAAAAATGTATCCCAATATAGTAATTTAATTCACAAGAATCTGAGTCGAAGGAGGATGCTGTGCTTTGTGCAATGTGTTCTGCTATTGAAAATCTAAATTTACAGTTGGCAAAAATGGGAAAATATGGTTTGTGAAAATTAGACATGGTCTAGGATATTTAAAATGGACTATACTTCAATCCCTCACAGCCTAATTTGTGTTCGCATCAACTTAAATATACTACTCAGAATAATGTTTGTCAGCCACTGTAGGTCTCTTTTAAAATTTAGATTTCTTCATAATTAGCAGTATGCCGCTAATGGCCTAAACACGGACAGTCTTTGTATGTTCTCTGCAGAGAAAAAAAAGAAAGAAAGAAAGAAAATGATGAATGTTGAGACACTATTTTAGATTTTAGTATCCACGTTATCTATTTTCTCTGTCTTTATATTTGCTGTGCTGGTCATGCTAAACAAATTTAAAGGAATTAATTTAGTACACTGCAGATAAGGTAATAAGACAAAGGTTTTTTTTATATGACAAATATAATTGCTATATTCCATAAATAAAAGCCTCATGGTTTTCTTTGTGTGTGTGTGCAAAACAGTCACAAAATTATTATTATCTAACTCCACTGACTGCTGTTATAAATTCAGAAGAAAAAAAATCTTGGAATACATATAAGAATTTTGCTATTTGCACAAGTAGACATTTTAAAGAGTAAAGTCGAGTGTATGTGTGGAGTTTTATAGTGACACTTCATTTTGCCAGCTCTGTAGGTCACCTAAAAACTATACATTTTGATATGTGTGGTTATGAGTGTGAGTTTGTTGACTGACTTAAAAAAAGGTATTGTTATATTCAGATGGAATCACAATAGACCTCATATTGTAGACGTAATGCTTGATTGCACATTCAGTCCAATTTGGATTTGGAATTTATGCACTTTTGAAGAGAGAGTACAATGAAAGAGAAATGAAAAGGATGGTTGATTAGTAGCCTCACATAGCTACAATTTGTTTGATACAATCTATTGTGATGGTGATATTGGTAAGGCAGTAGAAGACTCTGTGCTATGACAATAGACTAGAAACCATTACAAAAGTGTCAATGTTTCTGGATTGATGTTTGTTTCATATGTATCATTGTTCTCTCTTTTCTCTCTTTTACCCTGTGTAGCTATGTACATTTAAACCTCAGTGTGTTTGTGCACTGTGTGGATAACTTCATTGAAGACAGTCAGGTTTCAGGTTTCAACCTAACAACAGTGATTTATTATCATCTGCATCAAATTAAAACCTTTTTTTGTTTGTTTGTTTAAAAAGAAGGCTGTCAACCACTTGAAGGCATAAACACATTATAGCGATTTATTGTGAAACTGAATTCTCAGGTTGAGAAACTGGCCCTAAGACTGTTTCTGTTCCTGTATTACTTTTTGCAAAAACACTCAGTTACACACAGTAACATTTTGTTACAAACGAAACTGGAGTTCATTTTAGCTCCAGTGCTATGACTCATGGGAAGTCACTGGCTGACTATTGCGCCCTCTGCAGCCCATCACTGTACATGCACCCAATGTATAAAGAAGGCTAACTTTAACTAGCATGATAATGTGTTGTGGGTGTAGCTCACATGCTTGCATGCTTGCTATTGAAAATCTGTTCATATGAGAAAATAAAACAGTCTGGTGCATGTACAAGGTTGGGTATCAACGATATGGCTTTATATGGCTGTCCAAAGACGGTCAGAATTTGTTTTATGCATATGCCTCAATGGTCCATAGCCAGGATTAGCTCTAGCAATACCACAAGGCCTCATTAAGGGTTGGAAGACCAAACTTGACGTCTAGAGATTGACCTATAACATACATAGTCACTGATCCCAGTGTTTTTTTTTAAATATTATTTTACAGGAAGTCCTAGGTCTTTTACCTCCAGTTAAACCTCAATCACCAGAGTGACAATTATCTTTAAAAAAAAAAAAAAAAAGAAGAAAAAAAGCACATAACTGATTTCTCATTTTCTTATATATTTGATGTAAATGACTATATTTGTGTGATTCGTTGTACCTGTGATATTTTTCTCATTCTTTGAAAAGCTCCTTTTCTACAAACTGACAAAAAGCAATTAAGACAGAAGTCAACCTCAACTTTTCTAACTGTGGTGTGTTTATGTGAACAGAGCATCCAAGACTGTTCAGTGAAGTCAGTGATCATTTCTTTGGTGGTGCTTGCAAGTTTTTGTAGCTGTTTTGATTTTTGTGAAATGAAAAGGAACACCGGACTCGACTTTTGGCGAATATGTCAATAACTTCCTGTATAGTACAAATCTATTGTATCTGTATAATCACTCTAATAAAATACTGTGCCAATTTTACTTGCCTCTTTCTTTTGATGATCAGATGTTTTATCTGAGACGATAAACCTGAAATTGTCTGAAACTGAAACATACGTTTTGTTAGTAACCAGTTTTGACTGTCAGGCCACATAAAGATTCCTTAAATTATTCAATGGCAAAGACAAGGTTGTGCTTGACCCCTTTAGAAAGCCTCCTGAGATATTGGCTTTCTGACTACATACTCTATAAATTCCTCATACATGCACACGGTAGCATGGTAGACGTGACATACCTACCTTACATAAAAGCCACCCAATACATAACACATGTGAACACACGTTGTCAGATGTATTGATTTCAAGCTTGAACCAGAATTATAGCTTGACATGAAAAAAGCCTGTGACTCAGGCGAAATTGTGCAAGAGTTATGAACTTTGGGTTATAGGTTTGTCTGTAAGCATATAGTTAATGCATAGCAGTGTTCTTCATGTAGAACATTCTGTACCTAGTTCCAGGCTTGCAGCTGACAGACCCTCCCAAACTGGGGCAGCAGAGACAGGGCATTGAGGAGCTTTTTTTTATTTCCTGAACATTAACTACTACCTTATATCTCTATAATGTCTTTCTCAACAAAATAATATTCATAATCCGCATTGGCTACTATATAATATAGTAAGAAATATCGCACAAGTTCTCTGGTTTAGTACTGTTGTATGAACGATTTACAACATTTCAGTCATGACAACTCTCAGGATAATTTCTAAAACAATTTATTAATGAAAACGAAACCCCCTTGAAGCAGATCTGGGCAGGTGGTGCTGGGGAGGTGAAGGGCTAACTTGCATAGCAAGCCGTGCATTTGATGCGTTGAGGTTATATAGGGACATGATAATGAATACTTGAAATCGATTGGTTGGAAACATTATGTTTGGTGAACCAATCCGAAGTTCCGATCGCGAATAAAGTTTTATGGCTGAACTATTCATTTCAATAAACAAGAAGTAAATATTGAGTAACCAACATTTTAGACATAATATTGCCCATTAATTTGTCTAATTTTGCTCCACAAAAAAATAGTTCCATACGACACCATGTCAGAATTAACCGCTCTGTATCTCCGAGCAACAAACAGTAGCACTGTTTTGTTTCTAAATGAAGCAGTGTTTTTAAACTTTTCAGCCCGACACTTTCACGTTGTTTAAATACCAAAATGCACTTGCACCCATCTGTTCGCTCCATGGGCGTGCTGGTCTGAAAAAGAGGTATGTTCAGGCGCATTGTTCTCATTAAGAGACTAGGTACAAACCCTTTTGGACCATGCGCCTGGCGAGCCGACCGTTCTTTACATCGTTAAACTAGCAAAAATGCACCTGGGCCATGCCCTAATCCTAGGTCTATATGGGTTGCGTATGGCGGTCCGCCGGAAGTTAGTTATTTTAGTCTATAAAGTTTTGAATATGGATATTTTTCTTACACAAACACATAGCTTCGCTTCAGAAGGCCTTTATTAACCTCCCGGAGCCATGTGGAGCAGTTATATGATGGATAGATGCACTTTTATGGACTTAAAAAAAAACAACAAATACTGCCATTATAAAAATTGGAAGAGCCAGTTTTTTTTTATATAACTCAGAATTTATTCATCTGAGAGAAGAATGCCATATGCACATAGGATGCCTTGAGGGTGAGTAAATGGGCTAATTTTCATTTGTGGGTGAACTAACCTTTTAATCTGCAGAAAGAGTTAAACCACCACTGATGAACAAACTAAAAGTCTCTATGGCAGGGGTTTTCAAAGACCGTGGGCCTCCCTTATAACACAACATAATACATTTGAAATTGTATTTAACTTGCCATACTCTGTAAAGAAGCAAAACACTGTCAGGTATTTGCTATACTGTAAGTAGTTGTCTTTACTGTACCTGCCTAGCCACTTCAGAGTCATGATAACATTATATTAGTTATAACCTTTGCCATCAATTCTGACACATCAGACACTGTACATATCAGTACTGTAACACGTACAGTATGTCACTAGTTGCACGTACAGTATATCGGTACGGTTATACGTGCAAAATGAGTCTCATTACTTTACAATGGGACTCCGTACTGTACAGCAAGGTTCATAGACTAGACCTCTGTTGGAGAGATTTGTTGATATTGCCTGAGATAATGTTAAGTTTCATCAATGTTTGCTTGTTCAAACATTTAAATATAATTTGAATATTTACAAAAAATATATAATACAGCTAAATATGAGTGGATCAGGAGAATATAAGTGTGTGTGTCTAGTTACAGTTTGTATGACCAAGGGTACACATGGATATGCGCTGTATATACTGGGGATTTAACAATCTATCCTAGAATTAATTCAACAAAACAAATATAAAATACCAGGCAGGTGTTAAAAGGTGTGTAAAAGCTCTTTATTCTGTTCGGATACAGATTAAATACATGTCAGTATAAAAGAGGACAGAACTTTGTTATTCGGACCTTTTTGTAATATAGTGCATTAAAGGCTTATTTTGTCAATACTGCTGTAGCACTAGAAAGAAACCCCTTTCATGCAATTAAATGAAATCTATTGTTTGAAATCTTTGTACAATAAAATTGCATACACAAACAGAGACAAATATAACATAAAACTTTAAAAATCTGTTCTGATAAAGAATATAGTTGATGTGGAGTGTTAACAACTACATTTGTATTTACTTTAAAAAAAACATGTGCATCTGATACAGTACATAAAAAAACATTATGTGTTGTTGTGTACCATTTGCCTCTCTGAATGACCTCCAGTGTAAACGGTTTATTCATTTGTATGCCTGTAATGTGCATACTATGAAAAATAACAGTATGATTAGCAGTAGTCACTAGTCATAATTTTTTTTGAGGTACTTCTGGATAGCCGGTGCAGTTCAGCTTACTCAATAGAACAACTGAATATTTTGTCATAACATTTCCTCTGTATTTTTAAATAGTCTGTGGCCAATAGTGTCCATATGTGGTATGCAGGTGTTATCCATACTACAGTTGACATGCATTTTCTTTATTGGCACAATCCTCTGAGATGGCAGTCCGTCTGGGCACACTAAAGGTAGAGGTTTTTGCCTCTTCCAGGCCAAGTAGACTGGCACAGGTGGGTAAATAGACATGCTGAACACGGTCCACCTCTGAGCGGCAAACTGGGCAACACTGATAAGAGAGGAAAGAAGGTAACATATTATAAATGTTAACAACTTTTATCTCTATAATTATATTGAAAGGTGGATTCTGAAATCCACTGCCGCTTCATTATAATTGTATATATCCTAATTAAATTTATAATCAAAGCCTTAATCAATATTTATCCTCCTATATAATTTTTATGATTTTTAATGATGCTTTCCAGTTATGATTTTGCTTAAATCAAGAGAACCACAGATTGTTTCCTCCTTTATGTTTTCTAAAGTTTGTATTTGGTCCCTGAGTGGTGACTGAGGGTCTGTCCTAGGGATGTGTGATGTTGCTAAACGCTTGATTTCAGAACATGTTGTCGTGTGTTTGGATTTTGGAGGCATCACACACCCCTAACCTGACAGGAGTGCAGAAACAGTGCTTGCTCACTTAGCCCGGCTTCCAGAGATGAAATATGTATCGGATTTTTTTATATTATATTATTCATTCTATATTTCCTTTTACTGAAACACTAAAGAATCAAGATTAATATCGCCTGTACTATTGTCTGTACCTCTCACTGAGAGAAAGCACATGTTATCAGTATGTTTTGGGAAACTTTTTGTGGTTAGGATCAGAGCTCAACCAACTCCAACCTTGGAGAGACTGTGTATCTGTGTGTGTGCACTGTATTCCGTGTTACAGATCAGCATTGGAGGTGGATTACGGGCATCCTAAGAGATGAGTGGACTTGTGTTCTGGGCAAGATGGCGCCTGCTCCAGAATCTGGAAGCTCACTACGTGCCTAATTCCGGGGTGAAAGCGTCAACAAGTGATCTACACGTGAATCTGATTAACTGACAATGTGTGGAAATTTAACATGACTGTCCATTTTCTCTGAGCCAATCAGAATCATCCACCTGGCAGAAATTAGGTGGTTAAAACCTTGAAAAGAGTATAACTGTTGAGAAATTGTATGTACGATAGGCGGGTAGAGGGAGCGCGGCCTACGAACTCCTTGTGAGACTTGAAGCTGGCTTCTGCTGATGAAACTGCAAACTATTCTTCAGTAAATTTCTCTTTAATTAATTGCACTCCTGACTCTTGGTCTTCATTTTTTTACTACTGGTCCTGAGTCCTAAACTGTTACCCCAACAATATATACCTATAATTATATATCTATACCTCTATATTTTTTCTTTATTGTTCATGTTAATCATGCAGGTGATGTGTCATTTTTACTGAACTGATATAACACTTCTGTGATGTCAGAGGGTGAAATTCAAAAGGTCATACAACTGCTGCGTAACGAGAATGTCTGATTATCAAGATCTTCAGCCTGAACAGCTGCTAATGGTTGACCGCACATGTCGATAAATATGTTAGGAGGGTAACCAGAGGTTATGTATACCTAATAGTGTAAGTTCTCTTAATCATTAACTGGTCAATTTAGATGACGATTTCTAAGCATGAGAAAATCACACTTTGATTTTATTCTTAAGATATTTTGTAAATTTCCTACCGTAAATATATAAAAAAAATTATTAGTAGTAATATGCCTTCCTAAGGATTTCATTTTGACAACTTTAAAGGCGATTTTCTCAATATTCTGATTTTTTTACACCCTCAGATTCCAGATTTTCAAATAGTTGTATCTCGGCCAGATATTGTCCTATCCTAACAAACTGAGTTTGAGTTTCTATTGATTAAACCAATCTCGTTTGTTGCATTAACTCAAATTTTTAATTTCAATGAACTCAAAATT
>NC_137108.1:28380555-28440555 GCF_949357685.1 Gobio gobio | reverse complement strand
TTTTATAAAATAGGATTTTGAGAAACTTTTTTTGTACATCTCTCGATCATCATTGTATTGCATTGCATTATATGTTTTAAATATAATCTTACTAAGACACATTACTGGACGATATAGAGTGACTGATATTATATTATATTATATTATAAACCGATATTTATATGCATTTTATGCAAGTAGTTGTTAAACTGTAATAACAATTTCATTGATTTACATTATAAGCTAACAGAATTAAATTTTACTTTTTGGCCATATAAGTAATAACATCTACAGTCTACACCAAGCTGCACATTTTGATCAATTTGGACCTTTGGATAAAACTGATGTGTGAGCGCCATATTCTCACTATATCATATACTACATGGGCCAAAAAAGCCTGCTGTATCAAATATGATACAAAACATTTAAAAAATCTACCTGTTTTTTCTTTTATATTTTGTCTAAAGTTACAATAAACTGTTCCATCCACTATTATTTAGGCTTTATATGGTTAACTGAGATACTTGTTTGTGTAAATACTAAATACTAAGTAAATATTTAAACATTTTTCAATCGTCACATTATAATAAATAGTTGTATCTCTCAATTTTCATGCACTGTCAGCCCACTGATATTATCTAAAAAATGAGCTGGCTTGAAGCCAGGTTTACTCAGCGGCCTAAACCCGGTGAACTTTAGTAACAGAAGCAGACTTGTGACTTCTGGCAAATATTTTTATAACTTGACATAAATCACTTGTACATGTGAAAATAGGGAAGAAAGAGTATAATACATGTCGTAAACCGTGAACTATAATGCAGATCACACCTATTGCCAATTGATGTATTCACTATGATGGGTATTGCATCTCAAAAATAGTCATTATGTATTTCAATATAAAACAATAAAGTACACAGCCTCCACTATTATAGTTAATAGGTTGTTTTAATCATGGATTTAAAGACTGAGAAAGACTAACAAAGGCTGGCGGAGAGGGCGCTGGAACTTGTCCCACCATTGTATAAGATTATGTAAGAGGCAGAATCCCATTACAGCATGTTTCAACTCAGAATCAGACAAACTGACATCTCCCCACCCCCACAAACAGCCCTCATCAGACGTGACCGAACAGCTACACTAGTCTCTAGGTGGGAACACACTGTACTGCCATTGTATTCAAAGCACTTACTTTTCTTGAACTTTAAGGAACATTTGTAAACATTCGAGCTTCCAAAAAAGCCTCCAGAGAAATAATATTTACCTCAGCAACAGCTACATGAGGCACTCCCTAACTGAAAGAGTGCCAGTTCAAGAGCAAACATGAACATTGGTAACACCCTGCCAGAGAGTCAGAAAGATATTATATGAAAAGATGCATGGTATATGTGGGACAAAGGTAAGAGAACACAAAACCGCCGAGGCATACAGCATTTTGAATCATGCTGTCACTTTAAGCAGCGACTTCCTGTTTGAGCTCAGGAGAAAAACAACTAAAAAAACAGAACTGTTATCCACGTGCCTCAAGTTCTCTAGACTGAGCAAAAATTTGAAACCTCAAAGATTCTGCAGCCACAGAGAGATCCTGTTTTTTCAATAATGAAAAAAGAATGCTTTGTGCATATATATATACATGCACATTGCACAAACTATGAGCACTATGATAAAATACTACAACTTATATTCACTTAGTTTCACCTGGTTTGCTCTTGCAGGATTAGATGCGGTTCAACAAAGAACTTCACTCGCAGCCTCAGTCTGCAGGGAGACAGGCAGTCCACTTGTTGAGAAATCCTGTTTCTGAGATTCATCCATAAAATCTCTCCCTTTGTACCAGTGAACTGAAGTCCAAAATAATCCACCTCTATGATTCCCATTTTCCGGCAAATCTGTAAATTAAAAACAAAACCATTAAATTGTTATTTATATATGTGTGCTTTTAACTGAAGAATGCTGGGACTTGGGCTCTTTGCACCCCCCTCCTTTAGAAAGACAAGACATATTACATAAGAGGGACTTTTGAAGTGGTAATGTGGTATGAGAGAACACCTGCTTTCACAGTAATTTACTGAAACATAAGAATGAGAAAAAGTAAATTGTTGTGTATTGTTACAATGTTTTGTTCTAAAATACTTCTTGCAGTAGTAACACCCAAAATGTTGCAATAAAGAGGCAAAAAGAAATAAGCTAGTTAAAATAATTTATAATAAAAATAACTATTTAAAACAATAAACGTAATTATTGACAGATGAAACTTTGATAAAGCCTAAATAGGTTTTCAATACAGTACTAATTTGGCATGGCAATCATTACATTTGCTGTCTTTTTTATATGATGCTAATGAGCCTTAGTGCAAATGTAGGTAATGCAGGAATGATTGAATAACTTTCGCAACCTAAATTCGTTAATTTTCGACACTCACCTTATTGAGAATGTCCTCTCCGTTTGCTTTTGGGTCCACCTCCACTTCCAGAACCACCGAGTCGGGACGAGTAATGTGGCATAACATAGTGAATGCAGTTATTGTTTCGCACACAGTCCAGGATAGCGGAGAGAACGACCTGTAGCTCAGTCACGAGGCTAACTCACTCGTACCCCATCGGAAAAAAAGCGAGAGGAGGTTTATGAAGCCCTGCTCTAACTCACGGATCCGCCTCTCCGTTATCTGATGTTCGATTCGCGAATTGTTCGTTTGTTTGAACCGGTTCTTTTTTTAATGATTTATTCGAACTTATCCGCAAAGGCGTCTGTACCAAACAAGTCAAGTACGATTGTCATTTGTGTACAAATTGCGTTTCTCTACAGGTCTTGGTAATTTACATAAAAGCATTACATTTTAAATATTCTGTTTCTCTACAGTTCTTGGTGCTAACATAAAACCATTTTAAATAGGCTATACAACAACAAGTGACAAAATAACACACGAGGAGCATATTACAACAATAGCCTACAACAATATGGACATAAAAATAGACCGTATGGTAATAGGCATAGGTACATTATGATTCAGGTAGGCTACTGTAGGCTACACTGTAAAAAAAAAAAAAAAAAAAAAAATCTGTAAAAAACGGATAATGTAGGCTAGCAGAAATTTACCAGTACTAGCCTACATTATCCTGTAATTTTACAGACATTTCCGTTAACCCTAAAACATTACACAATGACGTTTAAAATACAGGTAAAACACCTGTAAAGAATGAATATGGAAAATTCCATCAATTTTAATAGGACATTGTAGCCCTATTTTTACGGCCTATTTTTTTTTTGTGTGTCCGGAATGTGATATTCCGTAATGAATTGTGTGTAAAGTAATTTCATAAATGATTACCTTTGCAACACTGACAGTTATTGAACTGAATTGAATCAACATTGAACTGAACTGAGCTGAATGATGACACTTCTGTAGAGCCGCATTACAGCTGAAATTGCAGTCGTTTCATAATGAATTTTGCAACATTAATACTGTTATTTTCCTGATCATTAGCCTTCTATGAGGGGCTATCTGTGTGGTGTAAAGTGCTATATAAATGTGATTTGACTTTTTATCTGACATAACCTAAATTAGCTCATTCATCCCAGGTTTCACAGACAAGGCGTCCCAGACTAAAATGCATGTCCTAATTGAACTAAGGCCTAACCCTGACATTAATTCTTATGAGAACTGGTCATACGTTTTCTGAATCGGTTCATTTAAACAATTCGCACGAATGAACCGATTCGCTAAAATGAATCAGAGAATTGCTGAACAACCCTTCCTTCTGTCACTTTCACTCAGTTAGGGGGCGTGTGTTTAACTAGTACAGGAAGGACTCACGTTAGTGCGGCGGTCTGACAGACGACGCTGAATCACATTTTCTAACTTTGGTTAAAATTGATGTGATGTTAATAATACAGTGATCCAGATGAGGTAAATACAGTGGCTGGATGAATAAGCCAGCTAACGTTACTAATATAGTCCTCCAGACAGACATTGTCCGACGGAGCAAAACCCACAACGGGACATTAGGATATAGTGATGGGCAGACCGAGGCTTCGTGAAGCACTGAAGCAGTTGAAGCAAATGTGTCATATTGTTTCGAAGCTTCGAATCAATCTGACACCCGTCTCTACGGCGCCATCTAGTGGTCACTTCCATGTGTTGATCTGAAATACCTTGACAATGATCCATGTAAAAAAAAATTGTTTTTAACATCTGTCTGACAAGTACATGATCTTGGTTTTGTAACCTGTAGCCTCGTCATTGTAAAGAACTATATATATATTTGTTTGTTATACAAAATGAACATTAATAAAATAAATAAAGCCACAATGTGTCACATTTGTCACAAAACATTTTTATTCAAAAATATGAATTGCTCTGCTGTTGAAGGACTCAGCTGACTTCTTTTTTTACATATAATTTCTCCAGCCTTTGAAAAAATCCTCTCACAAGGGACACTTGTTGCTGGCATGCACAAATATTTTTGGATGATGTAAATACATGGATGATGTATTGTTGCAGAAGGCTAGCTGCCTATCACAATACACACATCTCACTTTATTTGGTGCTTCCAAATGGAAATGCTCCCACACCACAGATGTACGGCATCTCTTGCGTGCAGCCTCCATTTTTATATATTCAATTAATATATCTATCTATATATCACCTATGAATCTATATCTATATAATTCTATATATCTAACTTATGCTGTGCTATCTATCTGTCACTATCTAACTTAGCCTATATGAATGTGTCACTATATCTATACTATATGTCACTGTCTATACCTATCAGTCAATATATCTAATTTAAATCTAGCCTAAATATAACTAACCAAAGCGCACTATAAATCTCACTGCTATCACAAAATCACTGCTATCACAAAATCACTCTCCTCTCACAAAAACCCACGAGGTGAAGATGGATTTACTTCACTTTTAAACTGTGGTGAATTAGGTTTACAGATGTACAGACTGTGTGGCTTGTTCCCGCCCCCTTTAATCAACGCAGTTTCGGAAGGCGCCACCTGATGAAACACTTTGAAGCTTCATTTAGCCATAGTCACGTGACATGGGTGTTTCGAATCACAGTTCGGAGCAGTGTTTCGAAACATCTGCGCTTCGGGATCTCGGCAAAGCCCCGAAACGTCTGTTTCGCGTCTGCCATCCCTATTAGGATATTGCCCTCTGACAAAGGATGACCGAAGCCCTCGTGAAAGACTGTAAGCACAGACAGATCTAACCTAAATGTCATCCATCAAGCCTGTGTAGAGGAATTAAAGCAGCTCAAGGACATGTTTGAGAATTTCAGAGAGAGACTGCAAACGGTGCAGCAGGACTTCACATCAGGGTACGTATGCGCTGCCCGGCTGCCTTCGCACTCTCCAGAGTCTTAATAAGGTGTTGAGATAGCAAAATTAGATGACCTTTAGAGCCTGAACCCGTATTATACACTATTGTCCCAACTTCTGCTTTGGCTTCTTCACGAGAGTGTCCGCTATTCAGCAGAGAGCCAAGAAGTGGATGCTAGCTAATTAGCCTGCTAATCATCTCACAGCCAAGAGTGTAGTTTGTTTTTGGCTTAATATTCACACAACAAAAGCTGCAGGGTATTAAAAGAAAGAAAATGTATTTAATAATGTATATTTGTTGGAAGAGGGACACGAGATGTTCAGTGCTGTCAAGTTAGCCGAATGCTAACAACTGCAATCTGGAATTTCACTAATAACTTCCAGCTGACTGTCATGTGATGGGCGAAACAACATTACTGCGTGTTATTACATTTTCTCATATAAAACTGTAAAAATATAAATATTTCCAAGTGGCACTGGGTGCATGTTTTCAATAACGGCAATAAACCGAACAAACCAAAATATATGAATATAACAAAACAATAAAATATTGTAGTTTTGTAACTAGGCATATTATTAGGATTTTACAATTTTACAGTGTCTTGTTTCAAAACTTCTCAGAATCAAGACCCTGAGTGATAAATCCAAGGAGGCGAAAGTAAAGAAAAAACAAAGGTAATGTGCTCTGTTTTTCTGGACAAACACACACACACACACACACACACACACACACACACACACACACACACACACACACACACACACACACACACACACACACACACACACACAAACTTTTTTATATATCATTAAGTAAACTCTCCATCCATAGGCGTAATGGTTTTATACTGGCTAATGATGTTCTTTATCCCCTAAACATAGCACTCACAGAAACACAGAAAATTTTCCGCATTTTTTACTTTTTTATTCAATCATCATTTAGTATGATTTATAAGCTGTTTTCCTCGTGGGGCTCGACCAAATGTTCCTACGATGTAAAAAATGTCAGGTTTTAATGTCTTTGAAGATGTACATATATCATATTTTATGTAATATATTCTCCCAGAAGAGATGAGCACCTTCCTGAATATTCTGCTGGAGTCGAATTATTCAGTCGGTAAGTTACTTTCCTTTTTTGTACACAATCATGTCAGAAATGTCAATGATGTCAAGGTGTCAACAAAAATGTCAGTGAAATTGAATCCAAGGAAATATTTTGATAAATATCTGAAGTTGATTAGTGTAGTAATAACTGTGTGTGTGTGTGTGTGTGTGTGTGTGTGTGTGTGTGTGTGTGTGTGTGTGTGTGTGTGTGTGTGTGTTTTTTTAATGGTTGGGCCTTTTCTTCACCAGATATGAAGACACTTGGTTCTCCCTTCATAAACGTGGTAAAGAGTGTGCAAAGGCAGGGGAAGTAAGTTCACACATTTAACTCTGTACAGTTGACTCATTTGTGGTGCGATAACCATGGTAACTAAACCCTGTGGGCTGTCAGATGGTGGACGGGGAAGTTGTGATGCTGTGCGCGCACTGGGAGAAGAGACGAGGAGCAGTGCTGGAGCTGCAGGAACAACTGCAGCAGATCCCTGCTTTCCTCTCGGACCTCGAGAGTATCACCTCACGTATTGGTGAGACAGTCACAAAAAGTCATCACACATACAAATTTTAATCAATTAGTTATTCACACAGGGATACTTAGAAATGTATGATGTTGGTAGAGAAGGAGGTTATTAATATTACTTTAGTTTTAACAGGAATGTCAGTCAAATCTTCCTCTCTGACATAGTTTTCAAAACTCGTTTGCAGACATCCCATTCTGCTAAAACTCGTATCCGCGAGATGGCACAAGCCCCAGTTGCCTAACACGGGTTTGTTCATTCAATAATATTCGTGCACCGAAAGTGATGTAGTTGAGTGTGATGAAAAAAGAGGCGAGGGTCTCCTCAAAATCCGAATGCAAGTGGTCACAGAATACGCATTTAAAAAGCATGATAATACCAGGTGTAACGTTAATGCATCTTGGCTGACCACTTGTGATCGCCCCGAAAACGCATTTGAATACCAGATGGAAACAGTTTTTGTCTCTCGCTTGCTCGATTTCCGGGAAACGTTATATTATTTGTGTGCGTCAGGGAATCGCTATGACTATGCTGGAGACTCCTGGACCTTCTGGGAGAGGTGGGATGTCTGCATTTGTACTAACGGCATTTGTAAGGGGTACCAGCGCTGGGAAGATGAATGTGTATTTAAACTGGGTCATTTATGTAGCAGAAATGTGAAATTATTTTTGAATTTGGTGCCTTCTAGACCGAGAAAAGACTGAAAATGTATTTTTGTCTCGTGGATGAAAGACAACAACTCCCAGAATGCACTTGCTTCGCTGCCCTACGAGGCCACTCCCAAAGCCACGGCTTCTGGTTATCACTTGCCCACCATGACACCGCCCCCACCGTCGTTTTGACATTCATAGTAATAGTTAGAGAACAGACAATACAATTAAAAACTGAACGTGTCTTTTCAATAAAGTGTGAGTGAGCCGAACAAAAGTCACGACACAAACGCAGCAGGAGTCAGATTTCATTCATCACAAGAGCAAAGAGCTGAGCAGAGCTGAGGTAAGCGCGGCAGTCATTCACGACGCGTGTCCAGTCTGGCGCGTTATCAGATCATGCCTATGGAAGCTTACCTTTCATAGGAATTAATTGAAAAGTTTAAACACTCACTTTGCTCCGTACCGCTCCGTTATGAATGCCCGAGCCGAGCGAGTGAGATTTCTCCCCTGTGGGCGGGTTGAAAACATGCGGAACTAGCTCCTTCTACTGGCTGTAGTCTCTAGCCTCTGGCCAAAAAATCCTCTAATTAAGCAAATATCGCTTTTTTTTTTTTTTTTTTTTTTCTCCAGAAATAAAATGCATAATTCTCTCGTCTCAGGGGGACATGAGAGGGGAAAGTATGATAATTTGAATATACTACCGGGTTTCTACTGATACAAAGCTTAATGCTTAATCGCTGAAGTAATCCTTTAAATTTCCATTTGTTCCTTATACAAAGCTATCTTGAAATAAAGTGAAAGTCAAATGGACTACTTTTATGATACCTTTGAAATGTGTGCTTATTGTACATCTCACGTGGCCTTAAATGGAGCATTTACTGTGATGGTAGAGAAATATGATCACCTTGACTGCCTTTGCAGAGCGTTTGTCTACGCACAATACTACACATTCTGTGTGTAACTGTGATACATGGTGGTAATGAGAGTGATTCCTGTGGAGCTCCATCTGCTGATGTCAGTCGCTGTTGTTCATGCCGTAATGTTGCACCTTTTGGCTTCAGTCCTGAGACTTGGCTCCCTTACAAAGTGTATTGTGCAGACTGACTACACAATAGCATTCTAAAGTTGCTCTGATCGTTCAGTTGTTGTAATCTCTTTTGTAGTGTTTTGGACAAAAGGACTTTTTTGTGTAATATGCATCTGTAGTGTAGATCAGATCCAATCCAATTGTCATCTGAGAATCAGGTTATGCGCTTCAGATGATTTATACACTACCATTCAATAGTTTGGGGTCTGTAAGTTTTTATGTCTTTTATTTGCTTATTTGATCCTGAAATGCAGTATAAACCTCAATATTTGTCAATATTATTGCATTTTAAAATAAAGTTTTATTAATATTTTAAAATGTAATGTATTTATGTGATGGCAAAGCTAAATTTTCAGCATCATTACTCCAGTTCTAATATGCTGATTTCCTGCTCAAGTAACATTTTTTTTATTATCAATGTTGAAAAACGTTGTGCTGCTTAATATTTTTGTGGATGCATTTGTTTTCTGGATTCTTTGATGAATAGAAAGAACAGCATTTATTTGAAATACAAATTTCTAGTAACATTATAAATGTCACTTTTGATAATTTTAATACATCCTTGCTTAATAAAAGTGTTAATACTGTACTGTATTGTACTGTATGTTTAACTGAAAAGTTTCAGGAAATTTCCATACTTGTTACATTTGTTTGCGGTTTTATTAAGAAGTATGAAGTGGCCAAGTGTAAATACCACCACCACCTCCACCACCATTTTTCTAATGTAAGCAGATATGAAATAAGGCATATCACATTCCTGAGAATCCAGGGGTCAAATTCAAAGAAATTATGCAAATTGTCATGTATTTATAGGCACTTTTTAGTGTTGCCACTTGGTGGTGTTATGTAGCTATATAAAGTTCTGCCTTTGTGCAGCTCTGACAGCAAACAGTTTGCCTATATTATCTTTCACTGTTTATTCATTTGTGCTCATTTTGTAGTCTGTAATGTTATGTATGTATGTAGTGTTATATATGTATGTATTAGGAATGCAACAATACAGTTCAATAGGCCATGGTTCAATACATACCTCGGTTTTTAACCACGGTTTTCGGTTCGGTTCTGATGGCTTGTCACATCAGTTTTTTGCTATTCTATTATTGAGCAAAAGGAACCGCAAGAGGTTAAGGAGAAAAAAATAAATAAATTGATTGCAATACTGATTATTTTACTTAAAAGAATTGAAAAACCTTACTTAAACTTAAAACTTTAATTTAAAAAAAACCCTGTACACATTCCTTATGTATTGTATAATATAAAATAAATATATATAAAGATTTACACTGGCAGCTCAGGGCAGTAAAGCAGCATTTAAGTATGAAATTGAATGAATAAATGTAAAAATAAAACACTACATAGACTTCACTATAAAATATACATTGATTCTTAGCTACTGGATTCGTTTTTCAGTCAAGAGCAGTGAGGACTTTTCTCTTTGTCTTTTGTTGTTGTATTAACATTAAAGGGATAGTTCACTCAAAAATGAAAATTCTGTCATCAAGAAATAAATACAGGTTTGGAACAATATTACAGTGAGTAAATAATGACAATTTTAGAGGTGAACTGTCCCTTTAAGGACAGCGTGTTCACTAGGCTGCGCTGCTGTCAATTTAAGACGTGCATCTAATATACAGACACGTGCCGATTCTACTTTCACTTTAGACATAACTGACTGTGTTTATGTTAACCTTGTGTGTATTTGATAGTATTAGCGCAGTAAGACTACTTAGTCCAGTAATCACGTGTTTGACAGGCGTTTAGTGCGCGCGCTCGGAAAAGCGCATGTTAAAACCATGCATAAGCACGCAAGTGAAATGTTTAACCGGCAAGGCTTTAAAACGCAGGCAAATAATGAACTTTCGTGATTGTGAATAACTATAGTGTTCCGTGAGTATAACTCTACCACTAACGTGTTATGTGAATGTATGCCGCATTCTTCAGTATATTGGGATGGAGGCAAATTATAGAATTTGTAGAAAAATAATTAATTAAATGCAAAACCGAAAAAAAATTCACAAGCGTGTATTGAACCATGAATGCCGTTCCGAACGGTTCAATATTATATTGAGAATTGTGGCATCCCTAGTATGTATGCTGGGAGCACATGGATTCAATTTGATAGGATGCACACATTATAGGGGCTTGGGGCATTTTTTACTGCACATGTTTGTTTTAACATGTTATAAACCTCTAATCTAACCTTTAATCTTCCATGTTTTTGCACAGCTCACCTGGAGGCTGATTTTGAAGAGATGGAGAGTCGTCTGATACATCTCGAGGATTTGTGTGCTCAGTGTGATCATCAGCGCTACAAGCACTTTCATATCCTGCAGCTGGAAAACTACAAGAAGAACAAAAGGTAAAAGCATTGTTTATTTGCGTCCATTATGTCTTTTAGCCAGTACTTTTCCTTTCTGCTGTCTTTTGTAGGAAAGATAGATTGGGATTTAGGTGGAACTAGTGCATACATGCATGGTTATCATAGCATCAAACACCCGTATCATCACAGGCATTTCCCCTTGAGCATTTGCTCATTGAGAGATGACTCTTCTGAAGGCATGCTGTGATTAGGACACGCACTGTGTGCTGCATTTCATAGTAATTTGATCAGCTTACAGTCACAATAACTGCAGAACACGAAGGATCTGTCCATCAAGGGTTTGCCCCTTTAACTCAATGAAGGAACAGAACATACCTTGTCATTTTGACAATATTTTACACCCTGGCAAAGCCAACATATTAGGGCATCTGTGTTGAATAAGAGTTTGTGAAACAAGCAATGCAACACTTTAGATTGTTTATCATTACAGTGAAACTGCACAGTGCGTTTTGCATATTTCACAGAAGCATTGAATAACACCCGAATTGTCTTTTACTGTATGAAAACACAACCAACATATTGGTTAAGGAAAGCATGTATATGTGTTTCTTTTGATGCTGCATGCTCTCGCTGTTTGAGCCTGTAGCTAAATCATACATATCTGGCTTTGCCCAGTGAGTTGGAAAGCAGCTGGGCTCAGTTCTCAGTGCCCTTCTCCTTCTGCGTGTGGGTATTCATTAGTACAAACACACAGCACAGATGCAAAAGTTGTCAGCGCCAATGAAATGCTGCAGTCTCGTTTTCTCGGGAATCCGTGCCTGTTTTAAATGGGGCTGACTTAATGTGACATCTGGTGAGAGCTTGTGCTCTGTATGCATTTGTTGTATATGTAACTCTTGTTTTTTTTTTTTTTATTTGTTTTCTAGGAAAGAGCTTGAGTCTTTCAAAGGTAAGAATTATCTTTTTTTTTTATCTCAAAGAGCACAATCCGTCCAAATCCACAGCTAATATGAATATATAATTAATTAATAAAAATAATTAATTTATAATTATTACTTTATAATTGTATTAAATATAAATGTATATTATTTGTTATTTTGAGATTTCTGTTCACGAAAGAATGGATAGAAAGAAATGTATTACTTTTTTGTCCCCATAAAATAAAATACGGCTGTTGTCAACATTGCTAATAATAAAATTACTTGAGCACCAAATCAGCATATCAGAATGCAAATGTTTTTTTGCCATCACAGAAATAAATGTAATTTTAATATATTTTACAATATATTAAAATAAAAATCAGTTATTTTAAATTGTAATAATATTTGACAATGTTAGTTTTATGATTGTATTTTTGATCAAATGAATCTAGCCTCTAACTTCTCAAAAACATTGTCTTCACAAATCTTTACAGAGGCCAAGCTTTTGAATGGTAGTGTATTTAATGATGTATTTATAATTACTTTAAGTATTATAATTTTAATTAATTATAATGATATATATTTTTTATAATATCTTATTATTTTATAATTTCTTAAACATCTGTAACAGATTCAAGAAGTTGAGAGCTCATAGGCCAGATTTACTAAACAGGGCAAATTAGCGTGAGAGCGCAATGCCAAAAATGTTCCGATGCGAGTGGAAAGTTCTGCGCGTGATCTACTGACGACGCTCACATTAAAGAACACAGATGCAGTCGGATCATTTCCAATGACCTACGCAATCTACCAGTTTGGTTTAAAGGGATAGTTCACACAAAAAAATCAAATTAGCCCATCATTTACTCACCCTCAAGTCATCCTAGGTGTATATGATGTTCTTCTTTCAGACCATTTGGTTTTCTGAGAAATAAATAGTTCCCAGTTTAGTCTTTTTGTATACTATTTTAGCATTTTTATTTACATTATGAAGCTCATTTAGTGCTCAACAATGAGAAGAACTGTGTAGTAATTACCCAGGTGACACTAATTAACCTCAGGGAGGCAAAACTGCTCTAGTGAGTGGACGCTGCTGTCTTTATTTGGTTTCATGATGCCATTAAATCCACACTGACCTCCAAGGGAGGCTGCCTGCTCCATCTGTTCATACCTACCATCCGGTGAAAATAACATCCACTTTCATCATCATAGCTCCTCGATGTATCAGTTAGAGATGTTGTACTAAACAGAAATTGCCTTTAGGCGGATATGCATCTTTGTTCACATATCTGTGCCTTTTATCTAGAGAACATTTAGGTCATCTGAGTGTAGTGGTTATTTTGTAATTGATGAAAAATTAGATGTTAAGAATAAGAATTCAACTTTTAATTTTTTTTAAACATTTATTTTACATCCTACAAATGTCTTTGTCACTGCAAAAGTGGTAAAGACTGTTTATAACACTTCCTTTGGTACGTAGGGGGTGTTGCTTGAGATTGGCTCGCTGTTTGTGTGGGCAGTGCACTTCAAGACTTTACACCTCATTCTTTTTTTTATTTTATTTATTTATACATTTTAGTTTTTTTTAATGATTTTTAATGTTTTTATTCATTCATTTTTCCCGTCTGGACAAAGTAGCTGTGGTTTTGTACTAGTATGTGCAGTGTAAAATGCAACACTGATATCTGTGAAAGACTTTTAGATTTATCAATTACTTTTTTGTGTGATGTGCTTCTGTGTCAGATTGCAGTGTTTTTGGCACTGGAACTAACTAATGATTATTCACAGTAATGTTGACATTATTCATGTTCTCTAATTCTCTGATTGTAACATTGATCATATGTGTAGTTGAGTGTTGTGTAAAGTATAAGATCAGTTGATTGGTCCCAGATTGTAAAGCGATGAAGGCAAATATTTTAAACAAAACTCAGTTTTCTACAGACATTCACCCCTATAACAGGATGTGAATGGTACGTTCCCTGCTTTCCTCCTCACTCCAGCTGCATCTGTAGCTCTGTGTCCCTGAGCAGGCAATGTCTCAGCATTCCTGGCCAAAGAGGAGCAGCTTCTGGAATAAAAACGGCTGCAGAATATAAGATGTTCGTTTAGCTGTTCTTCAGCCTCACTTTAACTGCAGTCTCAGGCTTAAGTCCTGCTTTCAGCTCATCTGCAATCTTCAAGGAGAAATACAAAATGTCCACGTCGGGAACTCTGGACAGCAGCATGAGAGATTCTTGTAGGTTTCCAGACACTATTTTTTTAATTCAATATTGAGTAGATGGTTGTAAGGCTCATTTAATGTGCTGATGTATCGCAGTTCTGGCTGTATTTCAAGGGATCTGAATTGGTGGTTTGCAGTCATTGTTTTATATCTTTGGGTTTGGCAGGCTTTAGTAATGGAATTTCAGTGAAGCTTAGGATGCCTACTGTGGCTTTTGTGTCTGTATGCTTTTTCATTACCAGCCATCATAATGCAAGCCAATGCAGTGCATAGAATTATATTTTTTATAAAAGATCGGATACATCAGATTAAGAAATGTTGCTGTAAATCAGTTTGAAAGACATTATTGCCATGGCGTTATAGTTATTAATTTTAAGTTGGAGTTATTATTCCTACTGTTCTATGTGTTGAGAGCATTGCTGTAACATGACAATGTCTTAAAGAGCCAAACTACTGGTTGTTTAACTTGTTTGCCCTCAATTGTGCCAATTGGTTAAATTTTGACCTGTAAATCGGGCTGTAGATATGCATTCTCTTGGTGGCTCATGTATTACAATCTTGTAAAGTTATCTCAGAGATTCAGCATTCACTAGAAAGTATGGAGCAGCTGGAAAGAAGGATATTATATTAATCTCCTAAATGGTGCAAATTAATAATACCTTAGAGTACAAATACGTACTACCTTTAAAGGGGCCATGTTCTCTGTTTTTATGGGCGTGCCGCATTGAAGACTTCGAAGTAAACGACCACTCCTATGATTGGATAATAGTTTTGTATATTATAATGAGCTTTGACTCTCCGTGAGTACATGTGGGGAATTGTTTTGAAAATGTGTGGAAAAATGGCAACCGGAATGATTCGCCCAGAGGGCTGGCAAAATATGTCTTTATCAAACAAACACAATTATTTATTTTTCATCCCACCCGCAATTAATTGGAATGTTATTTTTTTATTACTTGGCCAGCCCGATCGGTGGATATAACCGCAAACCGCATCACTAACACAAACACACACAAGTACTTGCATCACTGCAGACAAATCAGCATGTTCAAAACATCCGCAATTCTATTTTTCCTTCCAATATCAATTCAATAGAGCGAACAACGCACATCACGAAAGGAATATTATTTCACTATTTAAGATAGCCCGTCATTAGCCCCGGGACATCGGGGTTTGCGAGCCCTGGCCCATACATGTTTGAGTCTGATACTGAATCGCAGGACAATGAACCAACAACACCTCAAATACAAAGGATACTGCAGCCTGTGACAGCATGGTAAGTTATATTTAGTTACACATAATCAGTACATATCAAACGATCTGTAACAATGCCATACTATCACATATAAAAAAAATTTTTTTTACTCACATAAGTGTGTTGCATCATTCCTGTCGGATCCAGAAGGCACATCATAGTTTTTTAATCTCATTCTGTCTGCAAATCCAGTCTCTTGTTTACAAATAAATCCACAGTGAAATGAACCGAACAAACGCACAATGTCTTACCCACGTGAGCTGGAACCTTAAAAATAAAGTTCAACCATGTATTGCTAATATTGGAATTCGAAGGAAGCTTATGCAGCATGTTTATTGCTTGGAAGTTTGATCCGGTTTAGCTTCACGTTGGCCTATGTTATTTATCTATATCATGTCATGCACGAGTCATTGGGCGGGGCTACAGAATAAGGCGTTTGTCTTATTCTGTCGATGCGGCGTTTCACTGCACTCTGACGTCATGGGGAAGCACATTCGCAGATCGATCGTTTGCTGAGCCAGCTGTCAATAAAAGCTTTTATTTGACTAACAAGGAAGTTTTCAGCACTGAAACTTACAGGATATTCTTATATTATCATGACCTTTAATATATCAAATGCTCAAGGGAAAGTTGATTTCTCAACTCATGACCCCTTTAAGGTACAATTTTGACATCTTTTTTCTCAGTGTGTTCTTACTATAGGGTAGGATTAAGAATAGGGTTAGATGCTTGTAATTATGCATAATTTACTGTTATTACAACAGTAAGTACATTAGGGGTGGGAATCACAGGGGATACATGACTCATGATACCAGTAATGCCACCATACAGCAATTCTGCGATAATCAATATATTGCTAGACAGTCCTATAATGATACATCACAATATCTGCCTAACTATTAAAACAAAAAGCCTGTGAAAAGGTTAAATGTATGTTTTCCAGACTTCGGACTTGAAGGGTTAGTTCACCCAAAAATGAAAATAATGTCATTTATTACTCACTCATCTCCGTTCATCTTCGGAACACAAATTTAGATATTTTTGTTAAAACCTGAAGGCTCAGTGAGGCCTCCATAGGGAGCAAAGCAATTTACATTCTCAAGATCCATTAATGTACTAAAAACATATTTAAATCAGTCCATGTGAGTACAGTGGTTCAATATTAATATTATAAAGCGACGATAATATTTTTGGTGCGCCAAAAAAACTAAATAGCGACTTATATTGTGATAACCAATTTCAAAACACTGCTTCATGAAGCTTCGGAGTGTATTGAATCAGCGAGTCGAATCATGATTCGGATTGCGTGTCAAACCGCCAAACTGCTGAAATCATGTGATTTTGGCGATCCGAACCACTGATTCGACTCGCTGATTCGATATGCTCCGAAGCTTCATGAAGCAGTGTTTTGAAATCGGTTATCACTATATAAGTCGTTATTTAGTTTTTTTTTTGCCACACCAAAAATATTATCGTCGCTTTATAATATTAATATTGAACCACTGTACTCACATGGACTGATTTAAATATGTTTTTAGTACATTCATGGATCTTGAGAGTGTAAATTGCTTTGCCCCCTACGGAGGCCTCACTGAGCCATCGGATTTCAACAAAAATATCAAAATTTGTGTTCCGAAGATGAACGGAGGTCTTACGGGTGTGGAACGGCATGAGGGTGAGTAATAAATGACATGATTTTCATTTGAGGGTGAACTAACCCTTTAAAACGTGGCTGGGGCATACATTTTTTTATTCTCACTGCTGTCCGCCATCCCGTTAAAAACCTCTTTTTCTTAGACTAGTTAACTTATGTTCACGTTTTTCTCATTCATGTGTTGAGCGTCACCTTGAAGAGCCATGAAGTAGCGATGCTGGGAGAAGGGAAATCTATTTAGAGACTCCCTCATTTATTAATTAAAATATCGATATTTGGCATTAGTGTATCGATTATTACCATATCGATATTTTGTCCCAGCCCTAAAGTACATGTGAAACAAGGACACTGTAAAATAAAGTGTTACCAGCAAAGGTTCTACTGAGACAAACCAGAGACTATTTCTAGCTCCTTGTCCATCCTAATTGATTGCGGTTGGGCAGATGAGTGTTCTTGAACCACCCATGTGTTGAATGAACTGTCAGTCCAGAAGACAGTGTTCATACATTCCTCTGTCTCTTTCCTCTTTCTGCTGCTGGATTCTGGGGTTTTGTTCTGTGTGCGGAGGCAGGTCAGCTCATTAGAATGAGTCATTAACCTGTCTGGCCTATGGACTGAACCTGCATTACTATCCGATGCCAGATGCTCCACTGATTAGCATCAAGGTGCCCCATCTCTAATATGTGTTTCTTTCGCTGCATTTTCCTAATGGAAAATTGATAGAGTTTTTATGAACATTGTCATCAGTGTAATCTGGCCACGTTTACAGTGAGCAGACCATGAAACTTGTCGAAGTCGTAGCTGTGGTTCTGTCCATTGGCCCTCATGAGCGCTCTTAAAGTGGGTATAAAATGGAAGTTGCAATTAATTAATAAATTTTCCCTATTGTGATATATATCTGAGTGAAATGTAGCCTGGCTCCGCCCTCCTACGTACTTCCGCTCAATTTTCATTTTCCTTCAGTACTCCGTCTGGGATTGCGGTATATTCTCTGGTTTTCTCAGATCAAATTTGAACCGGTCCAATCAGCGAACAGAGGGAGTGGCTGAGAACAATGACGTTGATGTTGTGCGCTAGTTTGAGATGACATACGTCACGATCAAACGTTAGCGATTGGTTATGGCAGATCCAGAGTGGCTCTGGGCAGATCCAATAGTTTTAACCTTCAACAGAGTACCCGCCTTCAAGGAAGTAAACGCTTGTCAATGGAAAGTGGCCAGACTCTCTGTACAAATGAAATGTACGAGAGTCTGGTAGGACCAGGCTAAGTGAAACGGCTTCTCGAACAAGAAAAAATTTAGGGTGGAATTTGATTTTGTCCTTGGGGAATTTATTTAATGGTTGTGGTTTGCTATTGATCAATCTCATGTGAGTGACGGGTTGTCCTGCCCTCATCAGAGAAGAGATATCATTGCAAGAGGGAGGGGAAGTTATTTTTATTAAGTATTACGAAGGCACATTAATTAAAAAAAAATGTGCATGGATAAATCATTTATAATAAATACTGCAATATTCCATTTATTGCCCATTTTAATGTCATGGTGACTTTAACATGTTTCCCTTTTTTCTGAAGAATATGTGTGGAGGATGTGACTAGTGTGATCAGAGAGCCTCAGGCTCACCCTGTGCCGTCATCTGTCATTAGCTGTCATGTGCATGTAACAGAAAATGTGATGTAAAGCACAGCTTAGCTCTGCAGATCTAGTTCTTTTATTCTGTATCCATGATTTAGTTCCCGTGGACATGGAATCATTCAAGGAAGAAAGCTATATGTTAGCATTGCCATTCATCTTAATGGCATTTTCTCAGATGGTGTAGGACCCATCCACCCCCACCCCCCACGGTAGTATGGGCGCTCCGTTTCGCTGTCAGGGTTTTTTGAGCCAGTCACCTGAACCTCAAGTGTATTAAGTAGAAAAAGTAACTATATTCATGGGGTATTAAGAACAATCCCAATCCCTTCACGGCCTCAACGTCAAAGCGGATAGGGAAAAATATAAATCTATTTCATGCCTTTAGAGCCCTCCAAATAAGTTAAGAAAGGTTGCATCTATTATAACTAATATATATGTTTGTGAGGTTCTTATCAGTCAAGATATGTGGCTGCTTTTGAATGGCTGTCAAAGGAGAAAGATGCTTTTCACAGCCAGATGGCGTCTACCAGCAGGAGCTAACAGGCCAAACCTTGACCCCTTGGTCAGTGCCATACTTAGATATGGCTGTGTCATTCATCATGTGAGTGAAATTTAAAAAGAGAATAATAAAGAAATGTAATGAAATTTCATGTTAGTAAGTAAAATGCATTGAATCTGCGCCATTGCAAGTTCCTTCTAATTCTAAAAGCATTAGCCTCCCCCTTAAAAACTAACTTGAATATATTCAATTTAAAAAGAGAACAGCCATTAAATAAGGTTGATGTCACAAATTTAGACTCGTCTATGCGAGGCTACATGTTGGAGTCAGTATGCATATATTTGCTATATTTTGCATATTTGTTTTCCTGTTACAGTAGTAATGAAAACCGAAAATGAAAACTGACGAGAATGCTTTTTGTGCACAAAAAACAAACAAAAATAACGACTTCATTCAACAATTTCTTCATGTCTGTGTCAGTCTCCTACGCTGTTGACGTAGTAAATCCAGTGGAGCGCTTCCGAGTTAAGTCAGAGCTACACCAGAATGCCGGCTTACCATTGACCGATGCTGTTCACATGAGCACCACATGTTTGTGATGCTGACGCAGGAGCTGACCAATGTAAACTGCATAGGAGACTGACACAGACGTGAAAATGTTTTTCAATAAAGTCTTTATTTTTGTTTGTTTTTTTGCGCACAAAAAGTATTCTCGTCGCTTCATAAAATTAAGGTTGAACCACTGGAGTCACGTTCTATTTTAGCGATATATTTACTACCTTTCTGGACTTGAAAGTGTTAATTGAATAGCTGTCTATGAAGGGGTCAGAGAGCTCTTGGATTTCATCAAAAATATCTTCATTTGTGTTCTGAAGATGAACGTCTTATGGGTTGGGAACGACATGAGGGTGAGTAATTAATGACAGAAATGTTTGGGTAAACTAACCCTTCAAAGTAGTTTCCTGAGGACATTAATACTTTTATTTACAAAGGATGCATTCAATTGCTCAAAGTGACAGGAAAGACATTTTTAATGTTACAAAAGACTTCTATGTCAAATAAATGCTGTTCTTTTAAAGTTTCTATTCAACAAAGAATCCTGGAATGGTTTCCACAAAAATATGAAGCAGCACAACGGTTTTCAACATTGGTAATAATAGTGACGCTATTATTGTGATAATAGTGACGCTGAAGACTTGAGTAATGGCTGCTGAAATAGAAACAATATTTTAACAGTCATTGTTAAATTGTAATAATATTTACCAATATTGATGTATTTTTGATTTAATAAATGCAGCCTTGGTTATCATAAGAGACTTCTTTCAAAAACAAAATAAAACAAAAACAATTACTGACAACTTTTGAATGGTAGTTTAAAATAAAGGAAATGCTTAGAAATATTCCCTTTTTTTATTTAAAAAAAGTTATTTGTCATTTACCTTCATACCAAAGTTTATATTAACATTTGCACATTTAAATTAGCATGGAATCAAAGCACAGGGATTTTTGTATTTTTACTGTAAAGAGATGGGATAATAAGGATTCTACTGTGAAATATTGATTTGACAAGCGTGAGGGGCTGAAGCAGGTTATTAGCGCAGGCGGCATCAGAGGAGCGTGTCAACCAGATATCATTGCTAATGTCATGAAAATACATGCATACATATTCAATTCATTTGAAATGTGCTTGCATCATCTTCATTTACATAGCCCACTTTTGTCAATGGACTCCTTTTCCTCACAATACACAGGATGACTGTAGACAAAGTCTGCTCTATATTTGATCTTGCTGTATGCTTGCTTGCACACATTAAAGGTTTCTCCAGCACAGAAGGCTATTGGTGACCATGTCTTGAAATATTTAGTCTTTATGGAGTTTTAGGGGAAATATTTTGCATATCACATTCTTGGTGGTCAAATCAACCTTTTATTCTGGAAGTTGCGTTTAGGCTGTGACACCATGAGCTTTGACAGGATGTTTGTACCGGATCTAACTATGCACGCATCACACCCATAAACACCGCAGATGGCGGCATTCAAATAGCATAGACAGACTTCCTGCTTTTTAGTGAAGTATGAACTTCCTGTGAAAGATAAAGAATTTATTTGCACATCTTGTAACACTCGCAATAAGCACACCCACTCTCGTGCCGCTCACACAATAGAAGCTTTGCATTTTCTGCCACCTCTTCTAGAAGAACATTACACGCTGCGGTAAGCTAGCATGCAGAAAATACATTTGTGTAGGATCTTCATTGTTGAGCTGTAGAAAACATGTTTGAAAATGTTAGATCTCAGAGGTTTGCATTAGCAAACTTGCAATGGTCTTGGAAAATGAATAAAAATGCATTTCATTCCAAAAATGTATAATTTTATTCAGCAAGGATGTATTAAATTGATCAAAAGTGACAGTAAAGACTTAATTGTAAAATAAAACAATTCAATTTCAAATAAATTATGCCCTTGTAAACTTTATATTCATCATATAATCCTGTGGGTTTCACAAAAATACTAAGCAGCATAGCCATTTTCAACTGATAATAATATTTTAGCACCGAATCAGCATATTAAAATGATTTCTGAAGGATCATGAGACTGTAGACCAGTGAAGAAATGGCTGCTGAAATTCAGCATGCAATCACATGATTAAATTACATTTTAAAATATATTAAAATACAAAAGAGTTATTGTAACTTATTGTAATATTTCGCAATATTACTGAATTTTGGAGCAAATAAATGCAGCGTTGGTAAGCACGAGGCATTTTTTTTTCGGAATAGTAGTTTTGACAATGTTGATGATATGTTGAGAATTATGAAAAGGATATTAGTAGAAGATTGTTATACCTTGATACAGCTGTGGCATCAGTAGGCAATGGCCATTCATATTGTAAATGCGTTTCTACTAAACTTTTTGATATGAACACAAACATACTTTGTTGTATGTCATTTTAATCTATGTGTAGTGAAAGTAAGTGTTATGTAATTGCTTTATGCAAGTGTTGTATGTTTCTACATTGATTCTCTGAGGGCGAATCCACTTCCCTTTCCATTTCATTTTATGCTTCCACCCCCCATCTCTCTCTCTCTTCTCTCTGTCATTTTGTAACCTACTTGGTGTTTTATGTCTCTCTTTAGCGGAGCTCGATACAGAACATGCCCAGAAAGTGCTGGAGATGGAGCATGTGCAGCAGGTCAAGCTAAAGGAACGACAGAAGTACTTTGAAGAAGCTTTTCAGCAAGACATGGAGCAGTACCTCTCCACAGGATACCTCCAGATCACGGATAGGAGAGGTCAGTTACCTATTTTATAAGGACCACTTCTGCACATACTAGTTCAAACACCTGAAATTGATTTGTAATGCTCTCATAAACACTATTCATATTTATTCGCCTCATGTAGTGCAATGCGTGGCTAATGGCAAATGTAAGACAATGTTTTAGCAGTCAAAATGCAGTTCTCTTTTTGATAGTAACCTTCAGGACACAGCAGTGAAACAGTCGGAATCACAGCCGCTCTATATGATGTGCTGCTCACGGCTCTGTCTTTCTCTTTATGAATATTTAAACGTGTTAAATGGAAGGTTAAAGAACATATGCAAGGATGTTGATGGTCTTCTCTTTTCTCTCTCCTGCCTTAATGCTGCCCTGATGTGTGAGGTATGGTTCCCCATGCATCCCCCCATTGTTCAGGGCATCATTTGTCAATTCATTAACTGTATTTTGTTGTGAAATCTGCTTCCTGAGCTAAATCTGCTGTTCTGTAGGTTTTAAAGCGATCAGCTGGTTTGGTGTTCGGGTTCACAAAGTGGAAGAAGTAATTGTGTTTTGTTTTCTTTCCTCTTCTGGGGCAGATCCAATAGGCAGTATGTCCTCAATGGAGGTGAACGTTGATCTGTTGGAACAAATGGATCTCACAGATGTGTCGGACCATGAGGCTCTCGATGTCTTCCTCAGCTCTGTAGGTGAAGAGAACTGCGCTCTGTCTCCTGACACAGGTCGGTTGTGCCTTTAATGTAACCTGATTTCATTTGTTTCTTGCTGCATTTATTATGGCGCTTACAGAGAAACACAAAACAAAGAACTACTGTGACGAATTCAGAATCAGAAACACAATCGGTTTTATTGCCCAAGTGTGCTCACTCACACAAGGAATTTGTTGTGGCATTGGAAATTGTGTTTCCTGTGTTGTACATAACAAATTTTTGTGTCTAGATAAGGACAACACATTCCTTGTGACAACTGTGTTCCTTTTAACTCAACCGGTGTGTTATTCCTCTTTACACAGAAAGTGTTGAAATCTTCAAATCTGTTATAGTTACAACATTTGAACAAAACTTGTTTGCAATAAAAACACAACATGTAGTTTATATAGAATTTATTAACCCTGCATGTACATAAAAAGTAAAATTTCAAACATTTTTGATTAGCAATTTAAAGGGTAACTTCAGTGAGTTAGCATTAGGCTTTGTATCAGTAGAAACCCGGTAGTATATTCAAATTATGGTACTTTCCCCCCTCATATCCCCCTGAGACGAGAGAATTATGCATTTTATTTCTGGAAAAATTCCTCCGATGATGCAAATATCGTCATTTTGCGTCATCAGAGGATTTTTTGGCCAGAGGCTAAAGACTACAGCCACTAGATGGAGCTGTTCCGCATGTTATCAACCCGCCCATAGGGGAGAGATTTCACGCACAGAATGTAAGACACAGACGGCCGTACAGACATTCATAACGGATCGATGCAGAGCAAAGTGAGTGTTTCAACTTTTCAATGAATTTCTGTGGTAGCTTAGCTTCCATATGCAATCTGAAAACGTGCCAGACTGGCGCTTAACGTTACCTCAGCTCTTCGTAAGGAATGAAATCTGACACTGCTGCGTCTGTGCTGTGACTTTCGTTCGGCTCACTCACACTTTATTGAAAAGACACGTTCAGTTTTTAATTGTAGTGTTTATTCTCTAACTGAGCGAAATGATTGTATTACTATGAAGATCAAAATGACGGTGTACGGAGTGGCCTCGTAGGGGAGCGAAGCAAGTGCATTCTGGGAGTTGTTGTCTTTCATCCACATGAGACAAAAATAAATGTTCTGTCTTTTCTCAGTCTAGAAGGCACCAAATTCAAAAATAATTTCACATTTCTACTGCATAAATGACCCAGTTTAAATACAAAGCTTAATGCTAAATCACTGAAGTTACCCTTTAAATGTTCATGTTGTTTGAGTGAAAGTGTTCTTGAAGAGTTAACGGATAATCTATAATGTCCCCCTGTAGTCAATCATTTAATTCCTTAAGACTCATCTTCGATCACCAAAATGACATATTTAAAAAATTGTCCCTGTGAAAAAACTTTCTTCATGCCTTAAAATAGCTTGAATGTAACCCTTGCTTCATGTAGCACACACTAGTGTTGTCACGATAATGGAATTTCTAACTTCGATACGGTACCTAAAAAAGTAGCGATATTCGATACCACGGGGGAAAGATGCTGCATATACCGTCAAATAGATATTTTTAATATAATTTCTTTTTTTGTCCTTCTATTGAAAGTCTAGGCGATTAAACATTTCTTCTGAAGAGATCACTTTATATGATAAAGCTTTTAAGGTTTTTCTCATATATAAACGTTGATCAATTATCATTACAATTATCTCACAAATATTTACTAACTAATTGTGTTGCAATAGCTACAGCACAAGGAAGCTTGATTTCAAATTGAATTTAAAAAGATGAGTAAACAGTAATTAAATAAGAACAAATAAACAAATGACTAACAATAGCACAAATAAATACAATAGAATAGAAGATACAAATTAAATACTTTCTTTTTTCAGGTAGGTCTAACAGTATTCAGGTAAGAAACTGAATTAAAAAAAACAAAGTAATCAAATTTAAAATAACATTGGATAATCTTCATTATAAAATATGAAATACAGATGAATCCATTAGAGTTTCACAAGTTAATCAGTCAAGAGCAGTAAGTGATCATTTGTCTTTTTGTAGTTTGAATAATAAATAACTGCTGTCCCTTTAAGACCCGACGCATGCATGGATCCCAAACACTCCTGTTTACGTTAATACTCACCAAGATGGACATTGAGAAATTTTTTGAGTGTATTTGACCATTAATAAGCTGGAAAAAGGAGCTAATTTTTGCCCTTGTATGTCAGAGGCGGCTTTATTACAGTATGTGTGTGTGCGCTTCAGATGCGAGCGCGAAATCTGCGGGAATGAGTAGAATTAACGTTATGTGCAATCCTGCACAAAATTCAGACCCGTCACGCCAACACAAACACGCAGTCATGAGGAAAAATCCAGCAGAACACGCGTTCGCCGTGCTTAGAGGGTTAACCTGAGAGGAGGCGGGTGCGTGTCAACTCGCTGTCCGTCGGAGAGGAAAGCGCGGCTGGTATCGATACTGTAGAAAAGGAATATCGTATCGTTTCAGATATTTCAGTATTGATACATATCGAAATATCGATATTTTTGACAACACTAGGTCACACGGACCATGAATATGCAAAATAGCCCCGCCTCCACTCACTCACACCAGCTCAGAGACTCACTCGGTCAACTTTACTCAAGTTACTGTAGTAAATGCTGCACAAAGGTATTGCACTTTACAGCGTTGGACACACAGCGGTAATTAATATGATTAGCCTTTTGCTTGACTGCGTTATCAAACAGCTAAAAATGTGTTGCTAATGTTACACAAACCACATTCCCGTTCACCATCTCAGTCTGCCTTCTAAAAATCTGCATCCTTATAAACGCTTTAAACATCATTGAACGTCAGTGGAGAAAGGCATCATCGCACCATCGTAATATACATCATATACATAATTAATTTGCTATTTTCCTTACCTCCATGCATCAAAGATATCCACCGATGATGAAAAGGTGAAGTGCGAGGAAACTTGCTCATTAGAAGTGACACAAGCAGCATTGTGATTGGATGACATTCAGTACGTTTACATGGACAACAATACTCCGATATTAATCTGATTAAGATCATACTCTGATTAAGAAACTACCATGTAACAGCAATTTCTAATTACCTTAATCCGGTTAAAGCCATACTCGAATTAAACAAAAATCGAATTAAGACATGTGGAGTATGCCTATTTTAGTCGCATTATCTAAGTGCATTGTAGACATGTGTAGGAGTTTTCGCCGCATTTTGTGACAGGACACACACACTAGGCACACACACCAGGCAAGTGCAGAGGGGAGGGCTTTGGGGGCTCGTATCAAAAGTATATAAAGTGCCCCTCTAAACAATCATCAATAATATTGTGACAAATAAAACAGAATTTGGATTATAATTAATATAACCGCGCATACAAAAAAGTAACAATGCGCTCAAATTCCCGTTTATCTTTTACGTATCTTTCAGTCTGAAATGTCGTTGCCATGACGTGTTGCTATGGTGCGTGACTGCGTGTCTTGCTTGACTGCTCACTCGGACACGGCCTCCTCTATATATTTTTTCTTTGTGTTGTAATAATTCTGCTCATTGTAAAAGTAAAATACAATAAGTTTGTATCTGTAATCCCAGATTCATAATTGTCTGCTTACAACAGCGGTCGGGAACCTCTAGGCTCGCGAGCCATATGGCCATTCAGTGAGCGCTTGTGGCTCGATGGCAGAAAAAAACAATCCAAACAATCACGATTTTGAAACCTTAATTTTCATCATTAATCAAAGCTATTATTCGAAATGTTGGCTGTCAAGAAGGAGGCAAGATGGGCAGTGTCTCTTAAAAAAAAACTGAAAGACACAATATATAATATTACAAAAAATAAAACTATATATATATAATTACATTAAAAAGTATAAAAGTCACTCGTTTTTATAAAGTCACACTGTCCAACAGTGACACCCGCAGGTAAAGTTACAGCGGGTTGCCTGAGCCCATTGATTTGAACAGACCTACGAAAGTCGCGCTATGATTGGACGACGGACAGCGTAGCGTGGCATGGGGACGTAATGACGTACTATTAATCGAGCTATGTTCTGTAACATGTAAAACGGGAACATGAACGTAATATTCTAAAAGCAACTCATGTAAACACCTTAATCAGAATATTGCCTTATTCAGAGTAAGGTCAATAATTAGATTACTGCTGTCCATGTAAACATAGTCAATTAGCACACATTTGACAGTTGCATTTTCTTTTTTAACACACATTTAACACAAAATGACAAAACGTATTAAAAAAGTCACAACAAATGTGTTAAGGAATAACATCCTTTTTGAGAGTATACTTAAAGGGTTAGTTCACCCCAAAATTTAAATAGTCATTAATTACTTACCCTCATGTCGTTCGTCACCCGTAAGACCTCCGTTCATCTTCAGAACACAAATGAAGATATTTTAGTTGAAATCCGATGGCTCAGAAAGGCCTCCATTGGCACAATGTTCTTTTCACTCTCAAGACCAATAAAAGGTACTAAAGACGTCGTTACAAAGTCCATCTCACTACAGTGGTTCTACAATAACTTCATGAAGCGACGAGAATAGTTTTTGTGCGCAAAAAAATGAAATAATGACTTACATGGTGATGACCGATTTCAAAACACTGGATCATGAAGCTTCGAAGCGTTATGAGTCAGCGAGTCGATGCAGCGGTTTGGATCGCCAAAGTCACGTGATTTCAGCAGTTTGGCGGTTTGACACGCGATCCGATTCATGATTCGACTCGCTGATTCATAATGCTTCGAAGCTTCATGATGCATTGTTTTGATATCGGTCATCAATATATAAGTCACTATTTAGTTTTTTTTGCGCACCAAAACTATTCTCTTCGCTTTATAAAGTTATTGTAGAACCACTGTAGTGAGATGGACTTTGTAACGACGTCTTTAGTACCTTTTAAGGGTCTTGAGAGTGAACCGTGCATTGTGCCAATGGAGGCCTTTCTGAGCCATCAGATTTAAACTAAAATATCTTAATTTGTGTTCCGAAGATGAACAGAGGTCTTACGGGTGTCGAACGACATGAGGGGAAGTAATTAATGACAGAATTTTCAGTTTTGGGTGAACTAACCCTTTAACATAAATTTGATTATTAATTACTGTATTATTTCAATAGTTGTTTAACTGGGTAAAGTAGGACAGTGGTGGTGCAGAGATGTTGTTTGATGTGTTGTTTGTCCAAATGAGTAGGTCCCATTCAAAAATGGAAAATTCAGTAGTGTCTCTTTTGTTGCTTATTTCCAGTTTTCCATCAAGAAAGCCATTTGGTGACACCAATATCATTGCTATAACAATCACAGCAGACACTGACACCACTGTCTGAAGAAACGACAAAAACAAACAGATTTGACCACTTTCCAGAATAACAGTGCAGACATTCCATCCTAAACAACAGATTTAAAAAAATCCTGGCGCAAGAATTCATAATAAAATGACTAAGCAACCACTGAATGGATGTAGCAAATTTGATTAACTCCTAAGTAGTACTGAGTTATTTGCTGATAAATAATTTTTTTTTTTTCATAATTTATGAAATACTTTTTTGTACTGTGTACTGTAATATATCAAAAACATCATACAGCTCAGATAGTCATGTGCTATATGTCATTTGAAAGGTGTCCCGGAGTGGAATACAACATGGAATACGAATGCGGTATTTATATCAAGTTTTCTCTTGTAACTTCATGAAAAATGCTCTGATTGTGGGAAAACTCACCATAATCTGTCACTTAAAGATATTCTCTCATGGAGTTATAACACATAAAACTGCACATGTAGCTAAGTAAAATCAAATGTAGTTTTCACGTGGTGTTTTACTCTTACAACTTCATGAAATATGCTCAGATCGTAGAAAATGGCCAATCATTAATTACAGTGGATGCTCTCTATTGAAATGAACCAAAATCAACATAATCCATTGCGTCGATCATGAGGTCCTGTTCCTCATGGAGGAACAAGAACTTTAAAAATGCCTTCCGGGTGTCAAGGGATGAACAAAAAGGCAATCTTGGTTCCAAATGCTGTAACTTTTGATTACTTTATGCTATCTCCACATAATTGTATCCAGATTCAGCTCACATATAGGGGAACTTCACCAAAAAAAGAATAACTACCTTATTTCCATCCCGAGTTATTGCATGTCAAATAAGAGAGAGATGTAAAAAAATTCCCTTGAGCACACTTTTTTTGCCTTTTATCAGTAGTTTCTCAGCATGAGAAAGTCCAAATGTAATGAAAATGTCTTACCTAAAGTTTTAAATCAAACGATAGCTACCTTTGGATCTCCTTGCTATATAGTTTTGGACAATGTTCCCTCTAATTTATTTTCTCGTTGAGCAAAACTTTTCTCTATTGGGCGGACATTTTGGTCACCTGAGCTAAAACATTCTTTATACCAAACCTGTACAGCATACGCAAAAACCCACAAAAAGTGGTTCCATCATGCAGTTATAACTTTAAAGCTGCAGTCCGTAACTTTTTGAGCTTAATAAACAGAACTGCATGTGTCTTGTGGAAGAACATTGCAGCCGGAGCTACTTCTCTCTGTTCATGTCTATGGCGAGTCACGCAGGGACTGTGCTCCTCCGCAGCAGTTCCTAACAGTCTGGTCTGAAATAGTCCCAATATAAACACTTATTATAAGTGTACCATAATGATTCAGGGTAAGACAAAAACACGATTTGGAAAATGGATTCATATTGTTCTTTCTCATCATATAATTTTTATAAATCTTGAACACAAAAAAAAGTTACGGACAGCAGCTTTAATGTGTAATTTCTATTTTATTTAACCCTTTATGTAATTTAGTGATGCATTAAATTTTTTTTAAAGCAGTTAATTCAGAAGTCACTAAATTAAGCACATTTAAAAAAAATTTTACAATGCTGGTTTTTTTTACCAAGAAATACTATTAAAAATCTCCCCCAAAACAAATATAATATGATTATATATAATATTTAAAAAAATATAAAATGAAAAAAATTAAGCAGTTACACTGAGATTGTTTTTATTGGCAACAGGCAGCATTAAACCATCAAACTTAAATGTTTGTTTATTGCTTATGAATTTCCAAGATTTTCTATATCAGGTTTTTTATTTTATTTTTTACTTTTTAATGGCAAGGATCCAAAAAAAATCACCTTGTGAGATAAATTATTTATTAGGCTTACAATATAATATAATTATAAACAGCCTATAATATAATATACAAACTAATTGAAGTATTTAAACTGATATATTATATATAAAAACAACTGAAGTAATTAAATAGATCTAATAGCTAAATATGTTCAAGGGAACATGTGGACTCTTTTATCTAAACATCCCTGAAACCCAAACCACACACAGATCTATTTAAACTGAAGTGTGTTACTGAGGTGTTTAGAGTTTGCACACTTGTGGTGGGTTCTATAAATGTCTGTTTTGTTACCGTGCACCTCATCCGTTATTTCCACCACTTAATCAAGCCACTCTTCTTTAAAACATGACGACGTTCTATTTCACGTCTTTGCGTTTCACGTTGCCTCTCATATTGAGATTTGGACCGCAAACACGACTCACTGCTGCTCGCATGCGACATAAATCTCTCTATGAAACCGCAATTACCTGTTCTAACACTATAGCGATACTAACTCTATAGCGGTTGGACAGAGCACTGCAATTATTTCTCATTTAAACTACAATCAAATGGATTTCTTCCCTCATTTCGCGTCTGCGTCTACCGTCTGCGCGGCATTGGTTTTGGAGTTATGAGTCTTTACTTTTGTGTATGTCACTCAGAAAAAAGCCTTCAGGGCTTAAGGGTTAAAGATCTTTGCATTTGTAATATTCTGGTTAATTTGGTAGTTTTCAAGTTTTACCTTATTAAAGCCATTGCACAAAACACTGAAGATATTTCCTCTAGGTCAGAGCAGAAAATGCAAGAAGAAAGTGCAGATTTTGTGCTGAAATGACTGTGAACACACAAGACTCTCACTGTGTCGCTCATGGCATGGAAGTATTCAGGGTCGTGACTGCACTTTAGTGCTAATTAATATTCGGAAATAGATGGTGTGACATATTTTAACCTTGTTCTATCTGTTCAGCAGGTGGCCCAGCTCTGGAACCTGGCTCATCCCCATCAGACTTCAGCCTGAAAGTGCCCTCACAGACAGAGCAGCGGCAGACCGTCTCCTCCATCTCTTCCTCCTGCACTGACACCATCAGCGGCGTGACAGAGGGTCCGGATGAAGAGGATGGCAGTGAGGAAAGCAGCAGCGGAGATTCCCCACTGGTCCAGTCAGATGAAGAGGAGGTACATGCTGACACAGCCCTCATGGGCCTCCCAGAAACAGAGCCGCTCAAAAGCTCAGACGACAGCGACACGCAGGCCCCCTAGTGGCCGCGCAGGGGGGGAGACGCACTCGCTCAAGTTGGTTTCTGGAGATGAAAACCTGTTTTACATCGGTGCCCAGACAGGAGTGCTGATATAAGTCCAGCCAGATATTTCTTCATGGCTTAATGTGACACTTTGAGAGGAAGGTTTTGGAGCCTTGTAGAACACTGTTTGTGCTCAGCCTTGAGAGCAGCTCTTTCAGACTGTTTGCACTGTGATTTTTTTTGTTTTTTGTTTCATTCTTTCCCAATACAAATAAACCAACACAATGTATGATACAATTCTTCGTATTACCTGCTGCATCGGAATTGTATAGAAAGTAATAAACATTTTACAGTGTTCCCGCTAATATCACTGATGTATGTTGCATGAGTTTGTAATGCAAAGCTCATTTTTGAGCTGATTGAAATAAAATATACCTTGAAATAAGATGGGCCTCATGGACATTCTCAGTGAAGGACTGATATTTCTATTCATAGTGATCTAAAGACAATATCTTCCACCAAAGATTTCGCAGTCTCTGGTATAAAAATAGCTAGGAACATTTGGACCATCTGTGGTTGCAGAATTTACAGGCTCCCTGTACAGCAAGCTGTTGCTCTGAAACCCTGTTACCACTGGGGAAAAATACTGAATTATCACGGTACCTGCAGTGAGAATCAGGGTTTAAAAGGAAGAGTATAGTCTGACTGCATGGGTTTTGATAAGGAATGTTAAGAACTAGGATTGTTCTGCCGTTATTAGTGATGTACACTACCGTTCAAAAGTTTGGGGTCGGCACAATTTTTTAATGCTTACGGTTTTAATTCCAATTCTTTTAAATTTAATAATTTAATTACTTATGCTCACCAAGGCTGCATTTATTTAAAAAAAAAAAAAATTGTATTGTAAAATATTGTTACCACTTAAAGTAACTGTTTTCTATTTTAATATGGCATTTATTCCTGTGATGGCAAAGCTGCATTTTAAGTATCATAAATAGATTTTATTAGATTTATTACTAGCATTTATTAGATTTTTTTTAAAACAGTCTGTACTGTCACTTTTGATTAAATTTTTTTTTTTTTGCTGAATTAAAGTATTAATTTCTTTTAAAAAAAAGTTACTTACCCAAAACTTCTGAACGTTAGTTCTAAATACATATTCAAATATACAACACCGCATTTGATAACATTAGAAGTATTTTTATTGGTAGTTCATGTTGACTAAAGCATTTATCAATGTTCATTTCAACATACACTAATGCATTATTAAAATCAAAAGTTATATTTGTTAGTATTATTTAAGAACCTGCGCTAACATGCACGATGAACAGTTGCATTATTTTAGATTTTTGTATCGGCTTATTTCTCTTTTTTTACATTTAGATCAATTGTCATATGTTCAAAGTTAATCTTTAAAAACATTAACTTAATAGCTGTTAAAATGTAACCTTCAAATCTAAAAAAAATTGATAACTTTTTCATACTGTACATCATAATTTTGTGATGCCTAAAAAAGCATTTAAAATGAATCATTTTGTCAAATAAAATATTGATTTTGTGCATTTCATCAGTTATTGGCCTTAACACCAAAATAGTCACCGTTTGGTAATGTAATGTCTGTGCATCTCCACAAAGAACATGAGGCCAGTACATTTTTGGAAGGATTGACAAGTGATTTATTTATTAAAACAAAAGTAAAAAAAAAAAAAGTAACCAAAAATCTCCACTGGACTGGAGGACTGAGTAACAGTGCATATAAATAAACAGTACAAGGATCAGGAGGATTACTGTATAAAATAGGGTGAAAAGGATAACCAAAAGGAGAGGAAAAAAAAATTATTAAGGCCATAAAAAGTATACAACCACATTTTGGAAACACCGTTCAGTTTTATTTTAACCTTAAATACAAGTCTGTCATTTGGAAAGGGGCGACTACCATGTTTGATTACAGGACTTTGATACAGTCAGTGCAATGGGTAGCTAGGCCTACGACATGGTTTACTTTTGGGTAAAAGATTTTTCCTTTCGAATAAAAAAAGTAAAGCTAAAAAACTAGGGATCACCACTATGACATACTTCTCAGTGATTTAAGCAGCACTTATTTTTTGTATGTTTTTTGTAGCAACCCTGTTAACATCTAATTTATATCGATGAAGAAACCAATGTAGAAGTAAGGCTTTTTCTTCATCTCGACTTTCTCATCCAAACCCCTAGAGACCCGAACTCAAAGGCTCAATTTACTGGCATATAAACATATTTGGGGCTTTTTTTGTTGTTGTTGTTAGATATTAGTATCATTTTGCAATAATATTCTATGAAAACAAAATAATATTTAAAGATTTGATTCCTAATGGCAGAACAGGTTTCAAGAAACACTGGTAACCAATTACAAATATAAAGTCGGGGGGACAAAAGTTTGTGGGATAAAAGGGAAAGTGCATTTACAATTGAAATAGTAACTTTAAAAACAAGTACAAACTGCCTTCTTCATTAAACTTGTTATTTGTACTCCAAAGATTTTTAGTAAAAGGCCTCAAAATGTGCTTTTAAAAGTGGGGAATCTCCAGGTGGGAATTCGCGAAGGAATCGGTGCTGTCAGAAACGATTACGGGCTCCTTGACGTGTCAGATCTATGTAAAAGTGTCAAGCTTGTACACTTTCTTTTCGTAGCTGTAGAACCGAAATGCCAGGAACTACGATACATGTACCGTGTGACGTGTCGGCTGCAATCTTACATGTTCGCTCTTGTTCCTGACAGCATTAAGACGTAATAAACATGAGCCCAAGAGACAAACAGGCTGTAAGGGTGATGGAGAAAAGTGTCACTACAGCACCAGTTAAACACAAATGATAGGAATAGTATAGGATATATTTATATCTATGTATACGCATATCTATACTCGATTTAATGCTAAAACAACCCGGAAATACTCATCTAAAAACCAATCTCAATACTAGTGCAAAATGTTTCGTGCTTGTTGAATGAGACCCAATAGTCTTATGTCAGGTGCCCCAAACAGTTGTGTATTCGCCCCCTTGAATTTGTCGCAAAACACGATGTAACATTTAACCTCCGTACATTCAATATATTGGACTAACCAGCCAGTAACTACATGTATCTGTCATACAAAAATGCAATATAACACCTTGTTGTATTGATATTATACACTAGGTACAAAGAGTATTGAAGAGTGTTTGTACACAAGTATTAGGAACACCTGATATAAAAGGAGACCCGGAGGAATGTCGCTGACGGTCTGGTCTGGTTAGGAGCGGCCGCTGCTTTTAGTGGCAGAGCTGGACAGGGGGACCAGTGCGGAGCTCTTGTTTCTGGGGCTTCGTTTTGCTGGTGTCTTGCTGGGGCCGACGGCTTTCTGCTTCACTCCTCCCTTCTCCAGTGCTCTGCCACACACTCGATTTACCAGATTGTTGATCTGCTCCTGTGCAAAATAGCGTGGGATGATTGATGTTACACATTTACTTTGAGACATTAATGTAAACGGATGTACCAGAATAGCATATTCATAATCTGCAGTATACGCAGAATACTTAAAATACAATGCAATGAAATATCTTTTTTTTTAAAACATTGTTATTCATTATTAGACTGCCAAAAATGTTCACAAAATGTTTTATTGTATTTTTTTCTTTCCACTGGCTGATTTTAACATGGAATGGAATGAAGTCTTGTGACAACAATAAATTGAAACTAGTGATCCAACAGTATAAAATTGATGATCGATATTCAATTTCAATACTATTTTGGTTAATGGTGCAGTGTGTAGTATTTATGAGGATCTATAGACAGAAATGCAATATCATATACATAATTATGTTTTCAGTGGTGTTTAAAGACCTTACATAATGTGCCGTTATGTTTTTATTACCTTAGAAAGAGCCATTTTTATCTACATACACCACGCGTCCCCTTACAGTGAAATCGTCATTTTGCGCCGCCATGTTTCTACAGTAGCCCTAAACGGACAAACTGCTCTACAGAGAGCTAGCTACTCCCTGCTGTCTCAGACGACGACATCTTTGTCCTGTGTCGGCCACCGTAGCTTCTCTATGTGCTTCGAAAGGGAGGGGTGAACAGTTGCAATTCGCAACCTCTAATGCCGCTAAAATCTTTAAATAAATGAATTACTACAAGTAAATTTATGCATTACAACATTATAATGTTCAGTATGAAATTGTATATTCATTTTTAGATTTGCATTGTGTTAATACATTTATATTTTTATTTATTTATTTTAAATGTAAAAATCAAGGAAATGAACATGCACACTACTGTTTAAAAGTCTTGGATCAGTCAAATTTGTCCTATTTTTTTATAAAGAAATTAATGTTTTTATTCAGCAAGGGTACATTAAATTGAGCAAAAGTGACAGTAAAGACATTTACATTGTTACAAAAGAGTTATATTTCAAATAAATGCTGTTTTGTTTGAACTTTCTTTAAGACATGTAGCAAATCAGCATATTAAAATGATTTCTGAAGGATCATGTGATGCTGAAGACTGGAGAAATTATGCTGAAAATTCCGCTTTGCCAATAAATGTGCATTTTTTAGAAGAAAAAAATTTAAAATACAAAACAGCAAAAATATTTCTCAATGTTACCATTTTCACTGTATTTTTGATCAAATAAATGCAGCCTTGGTAAGCATATGAGACTGCTTTTAAAAATATTTTTTAAATCTTACCGACACAACAATAGTGTATAATGAAACAAAACAATCTACAATGATTGATTTTAGTTTCTATTTAGTTTACTATTAATATGATTTCATTTTACACACTACTTGCAAAAAGTAGACAGTTATTTCGACTGCAGACGGTACAGTTAATTCTATTCCAAACGTATCAATACACTGCATACATCAAAGTACCTCAGTGTAACGAAACATCATCTTAAGACCGCGGGGGGACCTGCGCTTCTGGATGTATCGAAGAGCACATTCCAGACAGAAAACCACATTATCACTCTCATGAACAACCTGTAAAAGAAGACACAGGGAGAGAGTACAGCATTAGTGCTAATAAGACTTAGAACAATTAGCCTGGGGAAATTCCTTCATAATTTAAGACAGACCACTCACTTAGTAAAAGGTACTTCAACTCGTGGTTATTCCTTCACACATATGTAGAATATAAAGTGAGGAGTATTATTGTACATTTACCATGGAGAGGTAACACAGATGCTGGCACACTTGGCAGCGTCGGTCAGCCGTGTCTTCTGTAAATCTCAAGCGTTGCTGCTTCTTCTTGTCTGCATGAGACTCGCAGTGTGCGCCATAGCGTGCAGACAGACGGAGCCCGGCCTCGAACAGATCCATGCGCTGGCTAATCTCTGCATCCCTGAAAGTACGGAACAGAAATGTATGGACAGTTTCTGAGATTCAGCCTCAACTAGCACTTAAAGATCTTTTAATTCTCACTATTAATTTTTAATAACACTGTTAAATGTCATTTTTAGCAAATCTCAAAATGAATAAACATTTTTCAAAAGTTACATTAGAACGTTGTGATACCTTAATTTGCTTGAAACATGTAAAACTGTACATTTTTGATTGTACAAATATATATATATACACACATACATATATATATATATATATATATATATACACACACACACTATATACATACACAATTTACAGGTTTATCTGTATCTGCTATTTTATTATCATTGTTATATTATAACAGTTTGTTAATATTTTGAATTAGATTTTATTTTTATATTGTTCTGTTTTTGTAATTTAGTTTTTGTCTTTTTATAGATTTTTTTAATGTCTATGTAGTTACTAATACATTTTTAGTTTATTTAGTTTAAATTAAAATGACTTGAAAAGGAGAAATGTTGAAATAAAATAAGCTTAAGTTTTTTATTTCATGATTTCATGATTTTAATTTTTGTTTTACTTAACGGTAATAACACGGATCTGTATCAGAAAGATACAAATATGAATTTTAATTATGTCGGTTGTCATTTTTGAAAATCTTAATTCATCTGTTGCTCCATATCTTCTTCCTCCATAATACAATCAGCTCAACCAACCTCAGTGCAATGGTCATCAAAGTAGGACATTCGACTATGGGTGAGTTTCTGCCAATTGAACTCACAGGATTCGTTTCAGACAGACCTGAGATCTCTGATGAGACTGGAGACTGCATTCATGAGCTGCTTGTTGTCCCGCTCAGAAGTAGCGATCTGGTAGAGCAGTTTCTCTGTGGAGAAAGGCTCCTCTATACGACGCCGTTTAAGGTCCTGCAAAGCAAACACGACACACGAGCGTGAAAGTCAGAGGAAGCGCCATAATCCCACAGGACTTAGGCAAAACCTCACTTACAAAAATACAGCTCTATTTGAGTTAAACCAAGCCCAGTTCCAGCTGGCTTTGTCCATCCGTGCGTCGAGTCTCTCACCTTAGCTGCCTCGTAGCCCAGTTTCATCCACTGGGGGTTGGCGAAGTGCACTGTCTCAGAGACACTGTAGCCACAACACACCTTAGACACAAAGGTTCCTGGGAAACATACCATGAACTGACCACTCTGTTGCACTGTCCGGTACACTTTCACCCCCTTTCGACGGAGCACCTCGGGAGAAATCTGTCATGAAGATGACGAGACAAAAGTGAAATGATCACGTGAACATCCCGTCAAACCACATTCTCATTTTCATTACAGAATGACAGTGAATTTAATGGGACAGTTAAAAAAAAATGAAATTGAGCTACCTACAGAACATAAACGATGATATTTTGAAGAAGAAAAAAATCTGTTGGTTTTTTTTGTCCATACAATGAAAGTCAGTTGAGTCCAGAAAATTTGAATTGCCATACATTTTTTAGTTTTCTACAGAACACAAAAGATGATATTTTGAAAAATGTCTCCATTAAAGGAAAGTCAATGGGGTCCAATGTTGTTTAGGGTCCCATTTACTTTCATTATATGGATACAAACCGTTATTCAAAATATCTTCTTTTGTGTTCCACAGAAGAAAGAAAGTCAAACAAAGACATGAGGGTGAGTAAATGATGACAAATGTACATTTTTGGGTGAACTATCCCTTTAAGAGAAACCTAAGCAGTGTTGAAGTAGGTAACACTTTATTTTAAGGTGTCCATGTTACAGTGTAATCATACATCTAAGTACAGCGTAATAATAATTAACTATATGATATGTACTTACTATAGGGTTAGGATTAGGGTGTTGTTTAGAGCTAGTTGCAGTTTCTACTACAGTAACTACATGTAACGTGTAACAATGACACTGTCAAATAAAGTGTTACCCAGAATCAATGTTCAACTCTCACCATAATGTTCCTCTCTAGCATTTCCAGCCCTGGAGTGCCATTAGCCTGTAGCAGTGTGTGTACTACTTTATCAAGTTTTGATTTCTCTTCAGCTGGAATACAGTACCTGAAGAAAAGAGACATATTTATTATGCCATTGGGTTCAGTTTATACCAGCTTCAAAGGATGACAACAAACTCTTTAAACTCTTACCAAATGCAGTCAGCACCAGTGTGTAGGTAATCGATATATGGAAGGCTGTTCTGGTCCCGACACCAGCATGAGGTAGAAAAGACCATGCCTATGTTCAGCCAGGGTATGGTTACTCCTTCATGCAAACAAAAACAGAACACACTGAATGTCTACAGCTTTGCTAGCAGATCAAATATTCAAACCATTCTGAATGATCTGGTATAGGAATATAATTTAAAGGATTAGTTCACTTCAAAATGAACATTTCCTGATATTTAACTCACCCCCGTCTCATCCAAGATCTTTATGTCTTTCTTTCTTCAGTCAAAAAGAAAATACGTTTTTTGAGGAAAACATTCCAGGATTTTTCTTCACATGATGGTTTTCAATTGCAACCAAAATGGTCCAAATCAATGCGGTTTCAAAGCGCCTCAGAGACTCGATCCCAGACGAGGAATAGGGTCTTCTCTAGCGAAAGGATCAGTCATTAAAAAAATAAATAAATGAATATACTTTTTAACCTAAATTGCTCATCTTGCGCTGCCCTGTAGTGAAAACGTCACTAGGCGGTATTTACAAAGCGCACATGCAAAGACTAATACAAACACCCTATAACAAACAAAAAAATGTTGGCCGATTTTGAAGTTGAAGAGTGAGTGTTTTTTTGGTAAAGGGCGTTTGTATTAGTCCTCGCACGTTTGGTTGGGGCGGTACTTTCGCCTACATCAATGTGGTGGCGCAATCACTGGCGGCGCAAGATGAGCAATTTAGGTTAAAAAGTATATTAATTTGTAAATTTTTTTTGAAAATGACCGATCGTTTCGCTAGATAAGACCCTATTCCTCGTCTGGGATCGTGCAGAGTCCTTGAAGCCCTTCAAAGCGCTTTGAAACTGCATTGATTTGAGTTGCAATTGAAAACCATTATGTGAAGAAAAATCCTGAAATGTTTTCCTCAAAAAAACTATTTTCTTTTCGACTGAAGAAAGAAAGACATAAACATCTTGGATGAGAATGGAGTGAGTAAAATATCAGGAAATATTCATTTTAAAGTAAACTAATCCTTTAACTCATGATCATCGAGGTGTTTTATTGCAAACGCATGGAAGTTTCATTTTTCAGGAAAAGCTCGGGACGTTACCTGGCACAGCACCAAGATGACGTAAGATGGATCCTGAGTTATTGGAAAGGACAGTGAGATTCCATCCATGCCTTGAGTACAAGACAAACAAATCAAATGCATGCAAACAATATTTAATGCACAGAAATGTTTTAATGAAAAACATTTTTTATTATCAAAATGATTAATGATTTTTTATACTATACATTATAATGTTGAGATGCATGAATTTACTTTAAATTATTTATTATAGTGTCTAATTAATAAAAAAAACATCAGTGTTCTAAAATGAAAATTGTATATAAATAATATACTTAAAATAAAAATATAGTTGGTAACTGATACCTGACGCATTAAATAATGTTAACATTTTTCTAAACCCTTACTTTGAAAATGGCTCAGACTTGCCCACAGGAAATCCACTCCCATGAGTCTTTGTGTCAACTCTCCCACAGTGCACAGCAACATGGCTTTCCTTTTCCTCAACCAATCTCCAGTACTCTTTCTGTAGCAACAGAGTTGGAAGAGGGCATAACATGACAGGAACAAATAAAAAAAAACTGATTCCTGCTCATCAAAGAGAACTACAGCTTGTCCACATGAATATATACCTCAACTTCAGCAGTGTCTGGCTCTTTGCTGAAGCACATGTTCATAGTATTCCTGGCTGCCCTGTAGAATGTTGTCAAAGAGAACGATTTCCCCTGAGAATAACAGACAAACACTGAACATCTACAAAAATGTTTAAAATATAATCGTATACATGCATCCCAAAGGTAAGCAGATATACCCTGTATATGCACTTGTGTTGTTCATTTGTCACCCCTTCTTCCTCCCCTCTCTTCTCTAGTCTTCGCTGCCGGGTGGTTTTCGCCGTGGGATCCAGCTCTCTGAGGTGCTCGCGTGCTCCGCTCCGGTGCAATGCTCCGTTCACCAGCCCATTTTTGGGCTCGCAGCGTGGAAGCAGAAGAGCGGCATGCTGGGATATGTCTCCCTGGCCCTCTAGGGGCCCACTTCTTCTCTCCAGGGTGTCCTTCTCTGCCATCACTTCCTTCTCCAACTGTGTCCTCTGGGCTGGTGACAGGGAGTCGTAAGAGAGCAGGTACTGGCAGTACGCCTCCTGGAGCTTGGCCAGCCGATCTTGAGCCGAGCGTGGGATGCCCAGGAGATCGGCGAGCCGGCCCCACGTCTTCAGGTCTGACACCTGCTGCATGCCCCCCATCTCATTAAGGATCTGGAAGAATCTGGCCAGGTCAAGCTCGCAGCCGCCTAACAGGAAGCAAATAGGTCACTAGATATTGCGGTCCCTTTAATTTTGCTTCACTTTTATCTCTAAATGTGTGCACACACCGCCCATTAGTCACAGGCATTCAAACAGCTCACATTAGTGCCAGGCTGGTCACTGTTTAAGTGGCACATTGAAACTAAAGAAGGATTTGAGGTTGGCACGAAGGCAGCAGTGCTGAGGATTTCCGCCATTCAGTCAACATGAGGCCAGACTGAGCCGTCTATCTGAGTCTTGGCTCTAGCCGCACTGTGTAATCTCATCAAAGGAAGCTGCCCTCGCAAACATGAGCTCACTAATCTGTCCGAACTGGACAGGTCTGACCAATAGATATCCATTTAAAATCGTGCATCCTACTTATCTGAATGTTAATACAGTTTAAAACACACCTCTTACTGTCTGAGCGAACACATGAGTCTAATTAACTTTACCAGAAGCTTGGATTTAACAGAGACTTTGATGTTATGCAATATAAGTATGAATATAGCAGGCCCTGTGCAATATGTTATGCCTTTGACCAGTATTAGGAAAGCTATTTTGAAAATGCAGCTTCTAACTACATGCAAATCTGAATTTGTGGTAGTTTAACTGCTAGTAACAAAAGCAGCTAACTACACTGCAGTTTCTTAAAGGGATAGTTCACCCAAAAATGACAATTCTGTCATCCTTTACTCACCCTCAAGCTGTTCCAAACCTGTATAAAGTTCTGCTGAACAAAATGGAAGATATTTGGAAGAACCAAGTAGTAGATTTGGGTGAACTATCCCTTTAACGAGGCAAATGTTTTTAAGTTAGTTTTTAAGGTAGTTTTTAAATGAATGTAATTTAACGTGATGATATAATTAAATCAGATTTTCTGGCACCATAAATAGGGTTTTGTTATGAATAAACATCTTATTTGGGGTGACAACGTTTAACTTAAACCAATAAATTCACTCTAAACAACCAAAATAGAACCTAATCAAATGAACATGAGTATTTGACATACATTACTATGTTTTGCTATTAAAATTCAGAACAAACCAATTTAAATAGGATGAACTAGACTGCCTAATGCTACATATGGAAGAGAGGAGTGTTTACGACAAAATTATTCACTTGAATGAATCATAATTTCAAATGTTTCAAACTAAAGCCGGGGTTTCATTAAATGGACAATACTTTAGATTTTTCTCCATCTATTATGAACTGATTCATCACCACAAACAAATTAAACTTTCAAATGCTACATGTGAGAGCGAGAGAGAAGCATTTGAAGGAATATTTCACCCATAAATGAAAATGATCCCATGATTTACTCACACTCAAGCCATTCTAAGTGTATATGACTTTCGTCTTTCAGCCAAACACAATTGGAGTTATATTAAAAAAAATATCCTGGTTTTTCCAAGCTTCTGAAGTGAAGCAATGTGTTTTTATAAGAAAAAAAATTCCATATTTATAACTTTATAAACTGTAATCACTAGCTTCTGGTGAGGGTAGTTCCAGTGGAAGCCGACGCATGACGTGTATTGATGAATGTAGAAGCGCAGAGGATAGAGCAAAACAAAAAAACAGTCACAAATTAGAAGTCTAAATGAGAATATTTAAAGAAAAATGGTGGAGGATTTCGATATAAAAGAGGAGTTTGTTGCCCAGGCCTATTTGTTTGAACCGCGAGAGACATCTACTCTCACTTAAGCTTGTGCTACTTCTACATCCTACATCATACGTAGGGTCAGAGGTCACTCTTCCGCCGGACGACTGTTACTGAAAGCAAGCGATTATCGCCTCGCTTCAGAAAGCCTTTATTAACCTCCTGGAGCCGTATGGATTACTTTTATGATGGATGGAAGCGCTTTTTTGGGCTTCAAAATCTCAGTTACTATTCACTCCCATTATAATGCTTAGAAGAGCCGATTGTGTTTGGCTGAAAGAAGAAAGTCATATACACCTAGAATGGCTTGAGGGTGAGTAAAGGATGGGATCATTTTCATTTTTGGGTGAACTAACCTTTTAAGGCAAACTGATTCACTATACGGTCAAATGCTACATTTGATAGAGAGGACGAACAGACTTCCCTATGATTTATATATGAAAAGCTACACTACTTTAATGAAAAGCTGAGCTTATCTCAGGCTTGTTAGTTGCGTTGCTACTTTTAATTTTTTACTCCCCAACACTTAGACTTAGTCTTAGACTGTCAAATATGCCCACCAAACTTTGTTTTGGATCTCGTGCAGCACTTCATACCTATAAGTGGAGGCTCTTCCATATTAATGCCTTGTGTCCGCAGGTGTCTCCTGATGCAGGCCAATCGCTGTACATTCGGGCCCCAGCGTCTGCCCAGCTTGTGCACATGCTGCACGTACGAGACAAAGCGCATCTCCTCTTTAAGCTTACACTCGGGACGCCAGCCCTCTGGCGGAACAACCCGGTACATCCCAAATGCCTCCGCTTGCCCCTGCGCACAGTCCATATAAGCTAGGGGGTCGTGGAACTCGCGTGTGCTGGGATAGAAAACGGGAACCTCCATGACCTCCGCGCTGCGCCGGCCTCGCTCTTTAGGCTCAGCTGTGTTGAGTGGCTCAGTCGTATTAGAAGGATTCCCTTGTTTTAGAGCATTGCTTGTTTTGGGGGTCTCTGATAGTTTGGGGGAGTTGGCTGGTTTCAAAATGTCTCGTGTTGAGGTAGTGGGGCTGTTCTTGGCCAGAACGGTGGCTTTACAGTGCATTTGTTTGGTGAACATGAGCTTCCCCGCCGTGGCCCGTTTGGGCCGCTGCGATCCTGGTCTCACCGGCGTCTCCTGAGCTGCTTTCCTACTTCGCGTCTTCAAGGGAACCACTTGCACTTTGGCCCTCTTAACCTCGACCTCTGCTCCAGTCAGACTAGCCCCGGCTAACTCCAACTGCCTCTTTGACTGTCTCAGTCCGTTTCGTCTGGGTGGGAAAGTGTCCGTCCCACACAGCCTTCCAGCGATTGCTGGTGATAGCACCTGTTTTTGCATCTTGGCGTGGCTGGTTTGGGCTTTTCCTGAGTTGGAGTGCGTGTGGGTGTGGCGTGTGTGTGTGTGAGTGTGTGTGTGCGTGCTCAGGCTGAGCTTGGCCTCTTTGAGCAGTCTGGCTTTGGTGTAAGTCACGTGGCCCTTGGGGTATTTCACAGCTTTGGTCGGGGGAGTACGGAGTTCTCTCGTCTTCCTAGAACTGATAGCGGAGGCTCCCGATGTTCCGTTCACTTTGGGGGGCTGAAGGATGACCAAAAAAAAAAAGACTTAATTTGTCATCATGTCATTTATTTACATTGTACAAAAGTGAATATATATAAATGACATATAATTCAATCAGTAAATGCATTCCCTAGGAAACAAGGAATAATTGTCATTGTTAGATCCACATGCACCTGTTTGAGCTACAGTAAACACAGTGGGTTTGCAGTGCCATGAGTTTGGTGTGGGACTAACTGTTTGCTCTTCTTTAACTGACATAATGTGATTTGAAGGCAGGGCTGAGGCTGTTGTTGTACAGTAGAACGATACATTACTTCCTCAAATTTACTGCATAACAGCAAACTCCAATTATTAATTCTCAGAGGGACCACATTCTTCCACTAGGGGGCTCAGTTGAGCAGTTCTTTCATTCTTTAGGGCGCTCATGCACGCACGTGACCTGGGCCATATACTATGTTCCATCTGCATGTGGTGGGGGAAGGGAGAAGATTAATTTGTCTCAAAAACCAAAGTTCTTGACAGAAACCACAACAGATCTACCAATGGTCCACCACATAGCGAGACAGTTCATGTTTACAAAAATGGGACACAGTCCAGTGTATGTGTTACTTCCACACTCCACTGGTTTTGATTGTGTGTGGAGAGAGCGAGGGGGGTTGGGTGGAGGAGAGATGACATCATGTGTTGCTATAGGCCTGCTGCAGGATAGTAGGGAAGGGTAAAGCTAACCGTATGTTGCCATAGAACGCTCTGGCAGGAGGGGAGGAAATTTTGATGAACACTCACAAATTGGTCTACATAGTCTCTATTATCTCACTGTTCCGAACTGACCAAATTAACAGACAGTAATGACACTGTGAGCACTGGAATATAATGTTGTAATGTATGTGAAGATGGCACACAGTATTTCTTGAAAGTGGAACTATTTTTTTGATTTTCTATTATTCATCATTTACTTACAGTAAAGGTCATTCAGAGATCATTTAAGCATATATTGTGGTGTATAACAGCGACTAATATCAGCATATGAAAATAAATCTTAGCACAATAATAGATTCTCGATTATAAAATCTGGCTATGTAGCTCCTACAAAGAAGCAGGTTTTCAAGGTATAAATACCTTGTAGAGTAGAATCTGTCATAAAATTAATTATATTCAACATTTACCAAAACATTTATACATTACATTTGATGCCCTAACAGCCCATGCTTTTTTTGTTGTTGCTTTTTTTTTCATCACCACAACTTAATTTTCTTGTTATCTTGACATAACAAAACGTTTTCTTAAAGGGGATGTCTAATGCTAAATGAGTTGGACGTATGATGGAGTATTTCTGTTCCAAATACACCCTTTCAGGATTCTAATACGTATGGACCTGTATGATGCCATAAAGGGCAGAATCCCTGTATGGGTACTTCTCCCGGGTGAGCGCGTGCGCACATCAACCAGAGCAAGCGCACGTCCATCAACGAGCTCCGTTCAGGTTACGGAAGCGCTGTCATTTTGTTTTTATACCCCGAAATCAACCATGTTACTAAAGAAGTGTGTTGGTTGTGAGGGAAAGATAACCTTAGTTCAGCTTCCCAAAGAATCCATCGTTAAGGGAACAGTGGATGCAGTTTGTTTTTCCGGAGCAGCAACGGAGTTATGCAAGTGTGTTTTGTTTGTTCCCAGCATTTCGGTGACAAATGTTTTATAAACAAGGCCCAGTTCTACACTGGATTTGCAGATCGTTTGAAACTGAAAGATGGAGCGGTCCCAGCGATAAAAGTTCCCGCTCATGAGTTGAAAGTGAAAGTGAAACTGTATACGCGCCAATTGCGAACAAAACACAGACAGTGTTTTATTTGCAATCGCCGCATAAGTGCATATAATGTAAACAACACGAACATATAGTGTATCAAGAATTATCCAAGGATAATGCCATGATGTATTCCGTGTGTGTTCTTGTGACTCTTTAGCTCCGCCCACTGCACGCCTCCACGAGTTTTCGGGAAATAATCGGTACAGCGTATCTGTCTTTTATAAAAACTATACAACTGAAGATTCTTTGGCGATATGAAGGATGCAATACTACTCAAGGTACTCAAGATTAACATGAGATTGGCAGAAACTGTGTGTGTTATGTACCCTTTAAGATCTCAGTGTGAATGTTATTTTCTCTTGGAAGCTACAACTTTATTGTGGTAGACACTATAGTGGTTTTGAACAAGGGGTCAATTTGTCTTCTAACCAGTTCAAGGGATTGGGACGTCTGGATGATGTTTGACAGATGCTGACTAAAATGGTTTACAGTTAACCAGAGAAATGATAAACAATATTTATTTTTCTCATGTGAATATTAGGTCAAACTTATAGAAAAAGAATATTTAAGTTGAGATCCTGAGACAACAATACAGAAAAATATGTGATCTGAACAAAATAAAACAAAACCAAACAAAAATCCAGCCTTACCTGTTGTTTTTGTTCTTGTACAGCCCTGTTGGGTCGTAGATTGTGTGTTGTGGATGTCCTAGCGGATGCTACAGAGTTCTTCTCCTTCCTATGGACCCGGTCTTTCCCTCTGGCCCTCAAACTCAAGCGTTCCCCAGTAGCTCGCGTCTGCCCGTTAAATACTGGAAAAGGAGAAGAACAAAGCACAGATCTAAAAATTTTTTGTGTATGTATGCATCCTTAATTTCTAAAATTAAAAGAAAACCACAAAAAAGATACCACATATTTATTTTGATGCATTTGTGTGTATTGTATAGGATGCAAGATCTAAATTTTGTTTGTGTATGTATGCATCCTTAATTTCTAAAATTAAAAGAAAACCACAAAAAAGATACCACGTATTTATTTTGATGCATTTGTGTGTATTGTATAGGATGCATTATGGGTGCACAGTGGTTATTATGCACACTGAACTGATTTAACCAGATGGTGAGCTAAACCAGGTGATTTAGTACTGTAGTGGAAAAAAGACCCAGTTTTGAGGCTTTCTGCTGAATGGTCCTGCTGTACCTGACTGCCCTGCGTTCTACTTTCTGTGCGCTTGACTTGTAAATTGCTCATATAAAAGAAGACTGCCAAGCAGCTAACAGAGTCGGCATAGAGGCCTTGTCTAACACATGAGAATTTATGGGATTTTAAAGCTCAAATATTGTAACAGCAAAGCTGCTTATAGCTCTCACACTAACATATATAAATCACTGAAACCCAGTAACACAAATGACTGAATGGCACAAAAAATGCTCACTTTGCCTTGCGTTGACTGTAAGAACAACTTAATATTGGATAAAAACTACTATAACAGATTTTCATTCTTCCTGCGAGCCACCCACATTGAAGTTGGACAAAAGAAGCAAAGTTTTCAAAGTTTTGAGCCATTAGCCATTAGCTAAACAGATGGTGAAGTGAACAGAGAGTCCAATGTTATCAGTAAAACACTAAACAAGTATTGAAATTCTCTTTGGGTCACTTTACTAAATGAAAGATTCTAGAGGGACCAACTTATCATTCAAACAGTTTGGAGCTCGGCCAATGGCGAGCATAAAAGTGTCATATTTAGCGCGTGTTCACATACAATATGTAAGTAGACGTGGTTCTGGTTTGATTATAAAGTATGGATGCTCAATATGACTCCAAATTTCATTAGGAAGCACAGGGAGTTCTCTTTCAAGATAGCCCACATACAGGCATGACACACTGTGCAGAGACTGGATGTAGAGTAGCAGAACAACTTCTGCAAAAACTTGGTCAGTGTTTCACGGATCTCAACATGATGGGACACATATGAGAGGAATAATCGAAAATAAAGACCTGGAAAGCTGTTTCCAGTTTTAGACACAGACAAGGTCCAATCGGACCTCGAAACCCCAGCGAGGTGACGGTTGTATTGGTGTAGTTTGTCAGGAGCCCCTCAGACATGTGTCGAGTATGTGGAGAAGTATTGGGTTACTGAGGTGTCAGATTACACTGCAGATTTTGCTGAGTGGGTAACAGGGTCCGGTTACAAACCCAGAGAAAGAAATGGACCAAGAACTCAAAACACGAGGACGTAGTGGCGTTCAGCACTTTATTAAATGGAATCTCAGCTAAATTCAGATTGGCCTGTTTTATTCTGTTAGCTATAATTAGCAAATCTCAAGAGAAAGAGGAAAATGAGGACAGTGACCAACGGAGTCATTAATAATAGATATCAAAATGTATGTGAAAATAATTACCAATACACAAATATTCATAAAAAATATGTAATATATAGCATAATTGTAGCACAACTTTTCTTTGAACTCTTACATTTATACACTTTTATGAAATATTTATAAATACAATCAAATAAAAAAAATTATGTAAAATATGTTCTACCATTAAAATGTTTTGAGGTCGGTAAGATTATTATTTTTGAGTCTCTTATGCTCATGCTCACCAAGGCTGCATTTATTGATCAAAAAACAGTAAACCGGTAATGGTGTGAAACATTACTACAATTTAAAATAACAGTTTTCTATTTGAATATATTTTCATATGTTATTTATTGCTGTGATGGCAAAGCTGAATTTTCACATGATCCTTCAAAAATCATTATCATATGCTGATTTGTTGCTCGAGAAACATTTCTTATTATAATCAATGTTGAAACCAGTTGTGTTGCTTAATATTTTTGAGGAAACAGATATTTCAGTTTTCTTTGATGACTATAAAGTTTAGATTTAAATTTTAAACTATTTATTCACTATTTAAATTTAGTGCATCCTTGCTTAATTAAAGCATATATTTCTTTAAAAAAATCTTACACCCTTAACTTAACTTAAATTATATTATATTTATTATATTATAATCATGTCTTTTCTTTTTTCATGTGCGCATACTCAGACATTGGTATAGAGCAAATGTAGGCAGTCTGACAGTGAGGGCTGTGTATAGTCACGGCTCATTAACTGTATGGTGTGGAAAGAGGCATGGCCATAACTCACCTCACTGGGGTCCTTAAATGGAACCAAATGTCCAGCCTGTCTGCTACTGGCAGTGCAATAATACACTACACATGCTACACAGTAAAATGGACTGTAAATGGCTATTTTAAGTAAAAATGATTATAAAACGCAAAGCAAGATAAAGTTTATGAGAATAAGTGTGCGTGTTTGTGGTTATTCACACACTTTAACTATCCAATGTATGGAGTGTTTCAGGGGTGTAAGTACCATGACCGTTGGCGATGCATTTGTTGGGTCCTTTGCTCTTGCATGGAGTGGACTGGCAGGAAGCAGGGACATTGCTGGCACAGTCTTCTTCCTCTTCCTCGTCCTCTTCCTCATCTACATCTTCATCATTCTTAGCATTACCAAAGTATGTCATGTTGCTGGGCAACGCAGCAGAGCCTGAACCAATGAAAATGAGGATAAAGACAAAATGAGGGAGTGTCATGCAGAGAGAGAGAGATAGAGAAAGAAAGAGAGAAAGAGAAATACAAAACAGAACAGTAGTAATGGCTACCAGCTGAGATCAAAAGAAAGATTCAATCGCCACATATCTTGCTTTGAAAAAAAAAACAAGGTTATCCTTAAAGTGACAGTTAACCAGAAAATTAAGATTGTTATCATTTAGCTCACGTTGTTTCAAACCTGTATGACTGGCATGGCAAAGAAAATATTTTAAAGAATGTTTTTGTTCACACACTACCGTCCAAAAGTTTGGAGTCAGTAAGATTTTTTGTTAGCTTTTTTTATTTTTATTTAATATTAAACTATTAAAATTAAATTGATCAAAAGTGACAGTATTGTTTTTACATTGTTACAAAAAAATACAAATAATAATGTTCTTTTGAACTTCTATTTATAAAAGATTCTTTAAATTGTATGCATCACTGGGACGTCACTATGTCACCATGTATCATCTCCACAAAAATATTAAGCTGCACAACTGTTCTCAACAGTTCTGTTTTTTACATTTTAAAATATATTAAAATACAAAACAGTTATTTACTAATCAAATAAATGCAGCCTTTATTACTTAAAAATAATTTAAAATATATATTACCGACCCCAAAGTTTTGAACAGCAGGAGATAAGAGCCTAAATCTCTAGTTTGTGTATTCGTGCACTGTGCAAAGCTCCTTATCCTGTTTAACTTCGCTGTCCCAGCACTGTAAGAGAGAGAAGTTAATTGTGACGGTAGAGTGGTCCAGTCCAGTGCTCATCGCGTGTGCTACTGATCCTCACTGAAGAGTTCAGGGCTCACAATAGAGTGCCTGTTCACAAGCTTTATTCCACATTCCCTCAATAGGCATTTATCTGCACCATTGAGTCACTGGGTCCATGGTGCTCGCATGTGCCATAGCATGTGATTGTGTGTGTGTGTGTGTGTGTGTGTGTGTGTGTGTGTGTGTGTGTGTGTGTGTGTGTGTGTGTGTGTGTGTGTGTGTGTGTGTGTGTGTGTGTGTGTGTGTGTGTGTGTGTGTGTGTGTGTGTGTGTGTGTGTGTGTGTGTGTGTGTGTGTGTGTGTGTGTGTGTACATGAGAGAGTGTATATATGCACCCGAGGAGGGGGTGGGGAATGGGGCCAACTGGAGAGAAAGAAATAGAGAGAGGAGAAGTGGCCTGGCTTCATCTGAATCAATCCACTTCTCCAACCACAATAACCAATAGAGTGTTCAATTTATATTGCAACCTGGTCATATCTGCCATTATTTGAGATCAATAGAAATGAACTATGTGAAACCTTATTAGCAACTGGTTATGGACGGCAAGATGTAATATCCAGGTGAAATGAGAGCTGAGCTGAATTGTGAAAGAAAGGATCTCTGGGCCCCCTAGATAACGGAGAAAGGCTCTTTAGGACAGTCCTCCATCATCAAGGGTTTTAATAAGGGCTCCTGGTTATTGTTCACATCTCAAGAGGCAACTGAATGACTCTTCGATTCCTCTCTGATAATGCCTGAGAGTTTTGAAGAGCCATTTCAGAGCGAATATTAAAGGGGTCATATTATGCCCCTTTTCACAATATGGAATATACATCTCTGGTGCCCCCAGAATGTGTCTGTGAAGTTTCAGCTCAAAAACCCCCCAGATCATTTATTAAAACTTGTCAAATTTGCTGCTGCAAATGAGCTGCTGCTCCCCGCCCCCTTCCAGCGACTCCTTTACACAAGCTTCTGATACAATGTCAACAACAAATCGAATCTCACTCAGCCAAAATGTCAGATATAACCAGTTGTGGAGTGCAGCCTTGCATGTTTGAACCGCAGTTAGACACAGATGAGAGACTCAGGAAAATGTTGCAATTTTTAGACTGCACCTGGACGTTTCTGACCGGTTAGTGGATACATTGGAGTTCCATTGATTCAATTCCGTTGATTCAATTCAATGTCAATTGTTGTATAGGTGCTCGTGTGGGAATGTAAAAAAGTCCGTCACCTGACTATACAATGCATAATAATGATGATAATAATGTGCGTTTATGACGCAGACGGTGAGCGTTTTCAGGATAAAACGACATAGCTCTAGTCTCTGTGAATACAGTCAGAGACTATGGTAACTTTAGCCATATTAGCCGTACAGCATTCATTCTAGAACGCTCATTCAGAAAGGAAATTTGCAAACATTCACAGAATATGAAGTGCCAACCTTACTTGTTCTGGATATGAAGTTAGAGCATGAAGAGTTGGTTTTGACCCATCCTTCAGAAACAACTTTTTCGCAAATCCAGCTTGTACTGACCCTCGTTGGTAAAGCAGTAATGTATACAATTATTTGCATATATATATATATAACATTTTACCGACATTCTTCGGCACATTTCCTTCAACAATTTAATTCATCCACAGTGTCCTCAGTGGCTCGGATGCCGGGAGTCTACGGAGACTCGTATGTTTGTTGGTACATCCAACAAAAGAACATTTGTAATGTTTTTGGCGCAGACATTGCAATACTCTAGCTAACTGATACAGCGAGTAAACAGAAATGGCGGTCTCTGTGCTTCTCACTCAGGGGTGTGTCTATGCTAAAAGGGCAGATCATCAACAGTCATGGGTGGGGTTTCCCTACTCTTACGTAGGAGTAGGGAGAAATGTAAAACAACGCGTTATGAGAGATTGATAATGATTGATGGGGATTATAAAAAAAAAAAGTTGTTCATCTCACAATACTACACTACAGTAATACAGCTGATGATTTGATATGATAAGGTATCCAACTCTCACTTTCATTAATTAACATGAATAATGTTGGAATTTGCAGGAAAGAGGTCCATGTTTAGTCCAAGTATCCTATTATTTTTGGAAAGAGTCGGAACATCATTCACTACTCATGTCGTCCTCTGATATTAATTCTTCCTCGAAGCAAAGTGTGACTTTGCTTGAGGATTTTTGTGAACTTGAATATGTTTTTACTTCTGTCCCTTCTGGAGAGGGAGAGAGAGAGAGAGAGAGAGAGAGAGAGAGAGAGAGAGAGAGAGAGAGAGACAGAGAGAGAGAGAGAGAGAGAGAGAGAGAGAGAGAGAGAGAGAGAGAGAGACAGAGAGAGAGAGAGAGAGAGAGAGAGAGAGAGAGAGAGAGAGAGAGAGAGAGAGAGAGAGAGAGAGAGAGAGAGAGAGAGAGAGAGAGAGAGAGAGAGAGAGAGAGAGAGAGAGAGAGAGAGAGAGAGAGAGAGAGAGAGAGAGAGAGAGAGAGAGAGAGAGAGAGAGAGAGAGAGAGAGAGAGAGAGAGAGAGAGAGAGAGAAGAGAGAAAGAAAGAAAGAAAGAAAGAAAGAAAGAAAGAAAGAAAGAAAGAAAGAAAGAAAGAAAGAAAGAAAGAAAGAAAGAAAGAAAGAAAGAAAGAATATGCACATATGTTTTGAATATGCACAATTATTTTCTATCAAGTCATTTCATTGTTTAGTAATAGTTTAAGTAGGAGCTTTTAGAAGCGCTCTCCAAAGTTAAAAAAATAAAAGATTTTAATGCACATTGATAAGCGACATCTGTGCTTCCCCACTCACGAGAAACACCAGCCGCCCCAGCCTTGACTTATTTGACACTACAAGCCCTGGTTATATTTTAAAAATCCATAAACTGCTCCACAATGCCACTCTCACATTTATGTTTGTTCTCAGTTCTAACCCAATAAAGAAAAAAGGTTTGATATGATGACAGGGACGAATGGAGACTGGGAAAAGATGTTCTCATTTACATTCTTTATGTTTGAAAATCCATTAACCCATTTTGCCCTCAGCCAAGAGTCCATGGCAAATCCAATCAGTCTGTTCCCTGTCCTTACACGGTCATATGCGAGAAAGAGGAGAGATGGAGAAGGTCAACCATTTCAAAAGGAGTCTGATAGATGTAAGTGAGTGGGAAGGGAGAGAGAATAACTAAAAAGTATAACTAGAAAGTATTATGTTAACTCAATTTGCGTCCTCTGTGTTTGTTCTGCCAGTAAAGATGAGATGAAAAGTATGACGAAGGACAGCAACAGAATTTATAGCCGTCACAAATCCAGACTGTGGTGATACCATAATTGTTTATAAATGCACAAGTTTACACCAGCCATTTATGCTTAATTGCTTGATTCCTGACCCACAAGGTCATGTAAACACCTTAAACTGCCTTTTTTAATCGGGTAAATGTAAGTGTTCATTTTCATTTCTATTAGATGTCTATTTTTTCTTTTTCTAAAGCTAAACTGGCCTGGAATATTCTGTTTGCTTAACAGATGTTGAGGTCAACAAACATGCTCTTAAAAAACAAAACAAGCAACCTACACGTATAAACCAGCATCTAAATTAGATTTCTAAATAATTCTCCCTATGAACTCGAATAGTATAGCTCCATCCACACTGAATTTCCATTGGACCATAGTTCCACTCCACATGAATATTAAACATGCAACATGGACAAGAAATCCCTCATCTACTTAAACATCTTCAACAAAATGCCATTGTCACCTTTGACTTGCTTCCTGGAATAAGTTTTAAAATTGAATTGAAAATCTACACTAGGAGATCAGCCAAGACACAAACACTGTAAATAACATCAGCACACATGAGAGAGTCACACAAATGTTTGCCAGCAATAACCGAAACTCCCATGTGAGAGGTGAATGCGCGCTGCCCAGAGGCAAAGAATTGTGGAGTCTGTAAACGTTTTAAGAGTTGAGAGAGCGAGAAAATGAAGACTGGCAAAGAGCAGACCCACCTCTTAGACAAAGAAAAGTGAGGAAGTCTTCAGTTTTGGGTTTGCGTCTTGTGAGATGGTTGAGCAGGGTGGCTGGGCTTGGGGGCATGGCCTCCAGCGCTTTCAGCGGAGTGGCATTGGGAGAACAGGGATGAGACTGAGCAAACTTCCTCTGAGCCTGCAGTCTTGGCCTGGTATGAGAAACAGATAATATAAAGGATTAGTTCTTTTAGAAATGAAAAATGACATTATTTACTCATCCCTCCATCCTTTATTTATTCATCATCCAAGTTTGAAGTCTTTTGTTGGTCACTTTTCTCTAAGCAATTACAATGAATGCAGATCCAGCTTTCTTTTTCCCTTTTATGTTACACTAAAGAAAGGGTCATGGGTTTTGAACAAAATTGTAATAAATGATTGAAGTTCAGTTCAAACTCCTTTTTTAAAATATACTTTCATTTGTTGCCTCGTGTTTTATTGAGACTAAAATACTGCAAAGGAGACTGACACAGGCTAGAACGAAATTGGTGAATAAAGGCGTTATTTTTGTTTGTTTTTGCGCACAAAAAGTATTTTCGTCGCTTCATAAAATTAAGGTTGACCCACTGGAGTCACATGGACTATTTTTACTACCTTTCTGGACCTTGATAGTGTTAATTAAATTGCTGTCTATGGAGGTGTCAGAAAGCTCTCGGATATCTTCATTTGTGTTCCGAGGATGAACAAAGGTCTTACGGGTTTGGAACGACATGAGGGTGAGTAATTAATGACAGGATTTTTAGTGTTGGGTGAACTAAGCTTTTAACCATCAAGACATCCATGTTTGACCAGCTACACCAGTTAAGCTGTACTGGTGAACAGTGTGGATCAGCCTAGAATCTAACTTTATACTGTATCTCTTAGGCAATCAAAGTTATAGAAAAGTAAATTTAATTTAAGTGATGCCTTGAGCCATTGTCAAATCTGTTATATTCCCGCCTAGTTCAATCGTCATGATATGTTCATAAATGAAACCACATTTTATCCATGCACTAACTTAGAATGACACAGAACCACAACCTAATGTGCTGGAAATCTCACAGGGAAAAGGCTCAGTAAACTCACCTCTTCCTGACAGGCCCGTCTATTGAGTACTCATGGCTGCAGTCTTTATTCTGAACTGCATGTTGTGTCCTGTCTGACTTACAGCTTCCAGCAAACAGCCCAGCTTTAGTTCCAGAACCATTCAAATGACCATTTGCAAAGGAGCCTGGGAAAGGAGGTGTGTGTGAGACATATGCACATAAATAATAGAGAAAACTATTTCCTCCATCCTATCATTTCTAACATTAGGACATTATTTCTGTTAACAAATGAAAGGGTGTAGCATCCACAACAACTCTTCTGCCTCTGAAATGAAGAGGTTTGAAACTGGATTTTTCCAATCATTCAGTCTGCAGCGAACAAACACAAGTGGACACTCAGACTAAGTGCACACTCAGAAAAAGCTGACAGGAAGTAGGGAAAATTACAGTGTCCTGTTACAATTATCTAAGGTTTCAGTAATGTTAAGCAGCCAAAAATAAACATGTAGTCTATGACCTGAAAATATAGCATTGTTATTGTTATTGTTTGTCCTCTTAAATCATACAACATTGAGAATAATAATAGCAGATCTATTAATATGTATGGGGCCCTATGAAAAACATGAATAAAATAATTCTAGAAATCTTTAGCATTATCTTTAGTGTTAATGCTCCTAAATTATGGAATTCGCTTCCCCTTCCACTTCCACTATATAATCTTTGTCTACCTTCAAGACTCAGCTAAAAACGTATCTATTTAATATGTATTTTGAATAATGTGGCTACATAAGGCCTGTGCTTGTATTGTGAATGTGGGTGTGCAAATGTATTATATAGCACTATGTAAAGCGACCTTGAGGTATGGAAAGGCGCTATATAAATAAAACTTCTTCTTCTTCTAAATAAAGATGTAAGAGTTAGTATTAGTGCATAAGATGTGACATTTACAATGCAATTATCGGGAACAGAACCGCCAACATAATCCAACGAGAACAGACAATGAACTGAAAGAAACAGAGAACCATTCAATGAAACAGGTGTAACTAATAATCAAATCATTGAAAAAACAAACTGAAACACAGGAAACTGAATTAAACGTTTCAGTTTGTGTCCATGGCCAGGAAGGAGTCAGCGGTAGGAGGAGCAAGGGCAGAAGCCCCAGCAGGAATCCCAGAACAAAAACCCAAGGCGAAGTTGAGGGAGAGCGGAGCCATGGTGGAGACCTGGCTAGTGAAACCAGGGGAATGACCAACTGACATGAGGTTGATGGCGATGGAGACTCAGTTGGAGCTGAAGAGCCTATGAGACCAGGCCAGGTTCAGGAGACCACACAGAGCCATGAGGACGAGTAGCTGAGGTGAACCCAGGTGTGTCTGTGTGCCCAAGTACTGAGGTAAAGACGAAAGGAAGGAGGAGCACAGCGGAGCCAAAGGGTTGGGAGGAATGAGTCAATGACGAAGGCCCGTAAGTCCATGGTGATGGCAGAGCGACGACTGACCATGGCAAAGCCGGAGGGATGAGGAAGCCCGGTGGAGCCATATGGATGATGGTCCCAGGAGCTATTGTGGAGCCGACAGGTCGACGGGCCGAGGTGGAGTGGTGGGTTTATAGGTTCTAGGCAGAGTAAACAGGTTGACAGTCCACAACGCACCGGGCAGGCAACATAGGCCTGGAAAGGGCTGAAGGACTGGGCCGTGCAAACAGGGGGTTAATAAATGGCCTTACTGGCTGATACAGGGCAGGCAGACTTCTCAGGAATGGCCCTTTAGGCCTACTCAGAACAGGCAGACATCTCAGGTACGGCTTCCTTGGCCGATGCGGAACAGGCAGAATTCTCAGGAAAAGCTCTCTAGACTTGGAACAGGCAGAGGAGGTGGGAGTGGGAGGCAGGGCGGGAACATCAAAGACAACAATAGCACAGTGCTGGGGGACGAAACAGGCTCTGTGCAGGGCGACGAAACAGGCATTGTGCTCCCTTCATTCTCCTCAAACAATATAAGGGGTGTTGAGTTCAGCGCACGTACATCCGCCATCGAAGGGACAGGCCTCCATTCCATCCCCTTGTATTCCACCAACATATACACAGGCACAGAAGTTGTTGCCGGCTCACACACCTGGTCAGATTTTTTTGTCAGGTTTGGGTTCCGGGATGATCATTGGCTCAGGCATTACCTCTGGCGCTGGCATCGTGGCGGGGTGCCTGCTGGTTTGGTGGCTGTGGATGCAGCGGGTGCATTGTGCACGCAGGTGCGCTGGATCCTCTTTTCTTAGTAGCACCCTTTAGGATCCCTTTTGAAGTAGCACCCAATAAAGGAATTCCTGGATGTTCCACATTTTGGTTGCAGCAGGAACGATGGAAAAAAGGAGCAGGATCTATGTGCAGCAGATTTTAATAACTCAATAACAATACACCGGTATCTAGGCAATCACAAAGAACTGGAACAGAACAACCACATAGACAATAATGAACAAAGGGTAACTGAAACTGAGGGTTATATACATATACAGAGAAACACTAGAGACTAAATTATATAATTAACTAGAAACAGGTGTAACACACAAGGCCAAACCAAACATAGTGGAAACAGAAGAACGAAGACAAAGGAAACTGAACTGGGAACAGTGCAAAACTAACAGAATAACAACTCAAATAACGAATAACCATGGCAACACACTCAGAGTAATCAAACAAGCAAGTAACCTATAGAACCTGAGAAAAGAATCATGCACAAAAACATGAACATAACCATAACAGTGTTTTATATTATTTAAATGTTTATATCACCGGCCACTTTATTAGGTACACATGTTCAACTGCTTATTAACACAAGAAATATCTAATCAGTCAATTACATGGCAGCAACTCAATGCATTTGGGCATACACCCATGGTCAAGAGGATCTGCTGAAGTTCAAACTGAGCATCAGAATGGGAAAGAAAAGAGAGAAAAAGTCACAACCAAGCATAGCATGGTTGTTGGTGCCAGACAAGCTGATCTGAGTATTTCAGAAACTGCTGATCTACTGGGATTTTCATGCACAACCATCTCTAGGGTTTACAGAGAAAATATCCAGTGAGCGGCAGTTCTGTGGGCGAAAATGCCTTGTTGATGCCAGTCAGAGGTCAGAGGGCAATGGCCAGACTGGTTCGAGCTGATAGAAAGGCAACTTCTTTTCCTCTTCGAGCACTGGGTGTGGGGTTATATTCTTGGCCACATAGTACCAACTGAGCATCGTTTAAATGCCACAGCCTACCTGAGTATTGTTGCTGACCATGTCCATTGTTTTATGACCCATCTTCTGATAGCTTTTTCCAACAGGATAAAGGGCCACATCACAAAGCTCAAATCATCTCAAACTGGTTTCTTGAACATGACAATGAGTTCATTATACTCAAATAGTAACCAGATCGCAATCTAATAGAGCACCTTTGGGATGTGGTGGAACAGAAGATTCGCATCATGGATGTGCAGCCGACAAATCTGCAGCAGATGTGTGATGCTTTCATGTCAATATCAATTTGGACCAAACTCTCTGAGGAATGTTTCCAGCATCTTGTTGAATCTATGCCATGAAGAATTAAAGCAGTTCTGAAGGCAAAAGTACCTAAAAAAGTGGCCGGTGAGAGTATGCTAATTTACATTTTACTTATTTGCGAAAGTATATTATTTCATTACACCTAAAAATCGTGAATACAAGTGTTGTCTGTGTTTGATTATTTTCCAGGGAAGTAAACAATTTATATCAGTGAAGTTAATTCTTGTCAGAAGAATCTTGCAGAATGCAGTTACTGACCGCACAGGGTAACGTCACGCATTCAAATTTTTTGAATTCTGAAGGATGCCTTTTAATTACAGACAATGCGCAAGACTCTCTGAAATGCAATGCAATGCTTTTGATAACAAGTCAGTTCCAAAGGAATCCTTAAGTGTTACTGAAAGCATATAAAGCGGTGAGCTCGTGAGGTGTTCTGTTCATGCCCTTGACATTCTCTGCGAGATGATGCACTGCACCATACACAGCCAGGCAGGTCACTGAGTTCACCCCATTAGAGCGCAGTGATTTGAGAGTAGTGAGAGCGCTTTGCAGCCACGGCACATGAAACCCATACAGAGAGGGCATTATTCAGGGCATAATTTACTTTGCTCACACATTTTCAGTGTAATCATGGCATAACAATAATATTCCTAATGGAGCATTGAGAGGC
>NC_137108.1:28305555-28375555 GCF_949357685.1 Gobio gobio | reverse complement strand
TTAGTTGTCAGTTATAATCATCAAAATTAAAAGAAAAAAACGTTTGAAATATATCAGTCTGTGTGTAATGAATGAATATAATATACAAGTTTCACTTTTTGAATGGAATTAGTGAAATAAATCAACTTTTTGATGATATTCTAATTATATGACCAGCTCCTATACATATACACACACACATACATGGCATGACAGGCCAAAGGTCATTCACAGAGGAATGTTGTAGTCGTCACTGCAATCAGCATAAGAGCACCATGCTTTCATTAAACCAGATTTTATATTTTACACATGTGATGTATTGTTATCACTATAAATGTGACTTATTTTAGCAAACTGATCCTGAGAGCAAGATTCGTAATCAAGCTGCACTCCCCCCAGAGAAAGCCATTTGAAATACTTGAGATGATTAGGACGATGTGAAGTGCTTGACCCCAGCTTAGGGCCTCCTCATGGCACACGAAGAAAGTGGCACTGGCTAGGGAACTTCTAGTCACCATGGAGACGGTCTTCCACAGGTTTATTGTGGCGGTCATGTGAAAGTCCCTGTCAGGGTGAACTCAAAACGATATGACATTTCACGAGCGAGCACCAAGCTCTATTATTTATGAGATTATGCAAGTAGGGTCCCACAAAAAGAGACACTAGAAAGTGGAAGTCAATATCAATAGACTGCCAGAGAGAAAAGGAAATGCTTATCTTATAATACGAAACCCCAAAAATCTCTGTATTTAACATTGGGGTTTAAACAGTGCATAAGCAATAGGATACTATGAAGCAATATATAAAACGACAGTCAGGCAGTTATGGAGGAACAACGGATGAATTTATTTTAAATAAATAAATATATAAATAACTTAAATGTTTGGGGTTGGTAAGATTTTTCGAAGTATTGTGCAAGTTGTGAAATATTTTCTCAATTTAAAATAATTTATTTCTATTTTAATATATTTTATAATATATTATATTAAATGTATTAAATTTTAATATATTATAATATGTGATGGCAAAGCTGAATTTTCAGCATCATTATTCCAGTCTTCAGTGTCACATGATCCTTCAGAAATCATTCTAATATGCTGGTTTGCTGCTCAATAAACATTTCTGATTATTATCAATGTTGAAAACAGTTGTGCTGCTTAATATTTCAGTGGAAACCGCAATACCTTTTTTTAGGACTTAGGACCTTCAAAAGAACAGCATTTATTTAAAATATATATTTTTTGTAACAATGTGAAAGTCTTTAGTGTGACTTTTGATCAATTTAAAGTATTCTTTTTTTTACAAAAAAATTGTCTAAAAAATATGCATGTCTATATCTAGTATATTTATAGTCTATATTCAGTTAACCTCACTAGAGTGTCACCTAGGACGCAGCAAAGACGAGGAAGAGGATCTAATCGCAGCAGAATCAAGGTTCATTAAACACAAACTCAAAACCCTCAGAAAACAAAGAAACAGAACAACCGGTATTACACGACACAGAACGGACAACTGAACAAAGGAAACTGAGGACTTAAACACACAGGGGTAAATGAGGAAACTAAATGAGCAACAGGTGATCTTATTTAGTGGATAACTGGCACACACAAGGAAAAATGCAGGGAACAGAACAGAACCAAACCGAAACACAATGAAACTACGCAGAACAAAGCATAATCCTGACAGTGCATTACTGGAGGACAGACGCACTCAGATTTATGGCCAAATTCACTGTTTCTATGCCAGCGCAAGGCCCGTTGCCAATTGCAGGATGAAATTTGCTTACTTGATGCTTGTAAATTGACAGTTAAGTGAATGAGTCTAGGATATCCTGGTCCATTATTTGATCAAGGAGCCCTGACACACCTCATAAAAGAATATATGATTCCACTATTTTTCACTAAACATGCCTGGTGTGTTTAGATATATTCAATGCACTAATGTACAGTATAGAATACACCATTTAAGGTAAGATCTAATATCAATACGTTAATCACAGATGGTGCATGAGCCCAATATCTCCAAAATCAATTAAACATAAGATTCATGTTGCTCATTTAACTGTCATAATTAATTCCTCTGTGAAAACGGCCTCATATGCATCCTCCTTTTAACCACATTAGTTTGCTATTTGTGTCAGTGTATGTAGCTCAGGGCAGCTCTTACATTTACACCAGCATCTCTCACCACACACATCTCTAAGTCTTGTGCTGGTTTTTATTACGCTAACAGCAACCATGTCAATTATTGATAAAGGTGTATTGTGTCTGAACTCATGAGGATACGTCTGTCAAAGCAGATCCGTAAGCACAAAGCAGATCTTTCATGATAGCGACATATATCGGTTGAATTGGAGGACTTCACATTTGTTTACATTTGGAGTCTATAATCCAAAGATCAAGCGAGGCATCAGGACAACAACAAAGAGCAAAAAGCAAACAACAGAGGACAAATTCAGAGGAATAATGGAAGAATAATAGGCTGCAGACTGAGGTCTGTTTAATTCTAGTGTGTGGGTTTGATTTGCATACAGATAACTTGTCAAACGCTTTTATTAAACATGATGGCTTTAATGAGTAATTGCTCCCTTATGGATCTCACACTCTTGAATCTAAAAGCAACTGGTGTTATAATCAGGAAAATGATCGAAAAGGCTTTAATCTTTACCTAATGTTTAGCACAGACATTGATTCAGACAGAGCATTAGTTGGGTCTGCGAGCGCTGCTTCACACAGATCAAATTTAAACAGGGCAGCAGGAGCAGACGGGCTGAGGGCCATCCTGCCAACACATCGAATCTGACCTTGTTTACCCATCTGTCTCAGACCGATCACTGGTCACTTACACACACACACACACACACACACACACACACACACACACACACACACACACACACACACACAGCTGACTACTACTAATGTTAACAAAAGCAAGCTGGCATGAAAGAACATTTTTTATTTATTATTTACCCAGGACCAACAACCTGACATTAAACCAACATCGACTGGCCTATCAACGCGGAACACGCAGGTGTTCGATTGTAAATGATGACTGGCTGCGCGCTCAAGAAATTTTCACTCTGATAAGCTTCTCAAATAAGCCATTCAACAGCACTCAATGTCACACCTACTCCATTGATAACATGGAAGCTTTTCACTTCTGTAAAGCTACACGAACTGGAAATAAATTCACCAAGACAGTTTTCCTCACAGTTGAGGAAAACTGTTCCAACTGTACACAGAAGTGCATAATATATCTGCCCTATATTGGTTATATTTTACTGGTAGAGTTTGGATATTTAATTGTTGTTGCGCATTTTGATTTGTAAGTGACATTTGCCATCATCTAGCACTAACGATTTCTGCAATCGATTTCATTCATTAAAATGAATGTCGGAGTGTGTGCATGCACTCGTGCAAATTACAAATTAAGTTCATATTATAATGGATGGATGCACTTTTTTGGGCTTCAAATTTTGGGCTGCCGTGTGTTCATCTGAAAGAAGAACGTCATATACACCTAGGATGGCTTGAAGGGGAGTAAATCATGGGGTAATTTTCATTTTTAGGTGAACTATCCCTTTAAACCTTTACATTATGCTGTGTGAGATCTAAATGAATTTATAGAACACTTTTTTTAGAGTAGTATAGATTTATAAGATCGGCCATTTATCAGTGTTTGGACATAACATGAAAATAATTATTTGCTTATTTGTATCAGCCAGATTCCAATATTGATGCAGAAGACAGAACACTTCAACAAACAACAATTTCAGGACAATCTGCTTTAACCACAACAGTGTGACAAATTGCACAAAAAAGGTGTGCATTTGCATCTGCAAAAATCTCTTTGTTAAAGCCCATTATTAATTCTCCCAAAAGTGCATAAATAATAACAGAATACTCAGTCTTCTTCAAAAAAGCTGCTAATTTTTATGCTTACATTGCAAATAAATGCTTTGGTCTTCCCATGGTTCAGCGCTGTGCCACACAATCTTCACTGATTGTACAAACACAAAGGACTCAATGCTCAGGGGAGTTCCCTTCCCACAAGCCTGACTGTGGCGTCGCATCCTAGAGGTTTGCTTATCAAGGACACTGTGTTTTCAGTGACAGCACCCTCTACACATTCACCTAGCTGTGAAGACAGATTGCTGCAGACGGAGCCAAGGAAGCAAAGACCCACCCAATGACAATCCCCTCTCCTGCCATGACAACAGGAGAATGCCGGTGGCAAACCTAGCCGCTTTACCATTATGCACTTCCCTCCCTTTCTTTCCATAGACATGAGCAGTGTTGAACAGTATGCTTATACTGGGATGAATTAAAAGTAATTTAAAACTCAATGAGCTACTACCATGCATGACAGTGGTATGAAGTCTCAAGAGACAACAGACGCTGGAGTCACCTTGCACTGATTCTCACCCATGCTTCAACACACTAAACGCAGCAATATTTGCTCATCATCTAGTTTTGCTGAAGACTTTTAATACATCAAATTGCTTATTATGACATCGATTGAATTACCCCTCATGGAAACAAATTAAAGCGCCATTAAATCAATAGACAAAAGCCAGACACGTTTCTTGATAAAAATATCTTCCGATAATAACATAGCAGCAATAATGGTACGCAGTTCTGCAGGCCCGTTCTGATACAATATGTCTCCTTGGAGTTTGGGATGACTGCGTCAATTAGTGCACAGCTGGACATGTCTGAGACGGAGGGATGAAGCAGCCATTACAAGCTTCCTGCAGTTTTTACATCATCCTTTGTTTTATTTGAGAGTTGTAACACAGCCGCAAAATTTCATTACACAGATAAAATGCAACGAGGCTGTACAGTAGTAGAGGACACAAGCGATATTAATCATTTCCCTTGCTCATTTATCAACTCAGCTGAATATTATCAAGTGGTTTAACAGTGTTGACATTATAAAGATGGATGTCTCAAAAGAAAGTATTCAAGAAATTCAGATTAATATTAAATAAATAAATGTAATAATATTAATTTGTAATATTTTATTATATGAAATGTAATCAGGGCTTGACATTGACATCCACCAAATGCGGGTGGATTTCAGTAGTGTTGTGTAATTCAGTCACTGAATTTTATATATAGCCTATACTTTTCAATTACAGTCTTTTAAAAAGGCATCTGAAATGATGTCAAAAATATAGATTTTTTTTAATACAACACTGATACATCCTGAAACGCTTCCAATACTTATTTTCAACAGAATAGCTACACGAATCCAGCTGCACTTTCTAGCTCTCTCATCTCTCCGACAGCGAGTTGACACACAAACCCGCCTCTTCTTACGCACTTGTTTCATTTACTAATATTGTTGGTGTTTCAGGGCTTGAATTTCGGTGTGGGATTGCGCATCATTTTACTCATTCCCGCAGATTTTGTGCTCACACCCAAAGCGCGTGCACATCTTGGATTGTTTTCGCTGCCTTATTGCGCTTAAACGGTCAAATACACACAAAATAATGTCAAAATGCCTGTCTTGGCCAGTATTCACGTAAACACAGTCAGTTATGTTTTAAGTGAACGTAAACAGTTTTCGAAAGAACACGCATGTGTGACAGTATAATTGATCCGAATGTCAGGTCTTAAAGTGACAGAAGCCTAATACCTGCTGGCAAATTATGAAATAATGTTAAAAATTTCTATATGGCAGTTTTTCCTCATGGTATCGGTCAAAGTTATAGCATTTGAAAATACTGAGTGGCTAGTAACTTTGGAAAACCACTAGCCAAAGTGAGAGTTAATCTCAAGCACTATATGTAATAATAATAATAATATTTAATATAAGTTTATTAATTTAGCCATTACTCCAGTCTTCGGTGTCACATGATGTCTTTTATGCTGTGTGTGAGTGTGTGTGTAAGTGTTTCTTAAGTACTCAATACTTAAAAACATTCACTTGTACGTGAACAAATGAGTCAGCATGTTTAGCAGTACATAAATCATCCAACAGCATGTCAATTCTTTTGCTACTATATGTTAGATTACAAATTTGATCTTATTTAACACTTTATTTTACAGTGTCAGCATTTCATATAATGAGTGTTACTATAATTAATATAATAATCAGATCTACAAAATAATTACACAGCAAGTTTATGTAGTCCATTATTAGTATTATTCATTACAGAGTGAAATGAACACTAATATAAAGTGTGTATTTCCTTAGGCCCAATATTTCAAACCACATTAGCAATCATATATCATATGAATATAGACCAAAACTGCACTGAGACATAAAAAGCAATCCAGTGACTGAAGTGAAACCCCACTGTGATGAATTAAAACACCATTTTGTCGATGTCAGTTACAAAAGGTTAAAAACGAGGATGAAATGAAAATATTATAATGGGAATAGATTATCATCACCCTTATTTAGGATTAAACATATTTTTGAGTTAACAGCCTGGCTTCTTACCAGTAAAGATGCTCCACTAAACCAGTTATTCGAGATTTACAATAACAGTCAACATTTTCTAGATAAAAAACAAAAAACAAAAAAAAGGTTTAAAGTGAACACCTGAAATGAATTAGTGTTTGTAAATGTAGCCCTAACGTAAGATGGATCAGTGTAGCTTGGGCTTTAGTTCTCCTTTACTGTGTGAAGCAAACTGATGCCAAGGATGAGTCTGAAGGAGCTATCAAATATCTCTGACTGCTGAGGCCAAAGAAAATGTGTGGGACACAAGAGCTTCCAGTTTAGATGGCCATCTCTGGCATGTGAGGCAGGCCTGTGCTCACTGTAAACACAGAGCGATATATATCTGCCAATTTCTGCTCTGTTGTCACATTAAATAGATTTGTTTTCACATATGGTGCTTGGGAGAAAGCGTGAAACAATTTCGTACAGCCTTCCTCATTTCTACGGCCTGTTCATTTACTCTACACTTCATTAATGTTCCAATAATCCACAGCAATAATGTGTGTTGTAACCTCACCCAATCCTGAATTACACTGTGTAATATTCTTGAACAGAAAGAACGAGATCTGATCGCACAATGGGCATGATTACAGAGGAGTTACTGTGTAAACATAGGCCAGTTTACAATGGAAAGTGACATATGAACTCTCTTGATCAAAAATCTCTTGATCCCCGTGTCAATTTACTAACAGACCATATCCGGTTTGGCAAGAGAGAAGAAAGAATGTACAACATTCTTAGTTTCAATGCACAACGTGCTATTTATATTCACAGCCTTGCGTTTTCAAAAACAGTAGAGGTTTTTAGCATATTCATAGAATTACCTTCATATTTAACCCTGATGGGTTGCAGCATGAAGTGTTAAAAGTGTGTTTGTGCTTCCGCCTTCACGTCTAAACATCTAAACGACAGCTGTATTTGATCCACAGGATTGCAAAGCAGAGAGCTCCATACAAAGCTATCATCTTTAAACGGATCATTCCCAGCCTAATACAACCAAACTGAATGTTCAGAGCTTGTACTTCAAACCATGTGGCAATTAAACATCAGAGAATCAAATGTAAACTAAGACATCAAACTGCAACTGAATGACGTAGCAAACCTCAACGACTAACTGAATATTTGAATACTATTCTGTTAACCCATTTTTGTATATACACATTTCTTTTCTTTCTATCTTTTTTGGCCTGAATCTGCTTTAAACCTAGACATGTTTGTCAAGATTTTGTCCTGCAGTTTTCATATTGCAGAGACGCATTATAATGTTACCCAGACAAGGTTATATTCAAAGAGTTGGCCTATAGATCAGTGGTTCCCAACCAGGGGTCCGGGGCCCACTAGGGGGCCCCAGCAAGTCTCCAAGCCTCAAGGTGACTTAAATTATTTAAAACATTGCAAAAGAAGCATTGAAATTAGCCAAAGCAACTAAAAATCAAGATATTTCTTGATTACAGTATGTATGTGTTTTTGCTATTTTAATTAGTTTTTGTCTATATCGTTTTTATTAATCTTCATTCAGTTATTTTAGTACATCAAGTTAAACTAAAGGAAAATGAGAAATGTTGCCTTGGCAACTAGATGAAATAAAATGTTAGTATTTAATTTATTTATATTATATTAAATTATATAAAAAATAATATTTTATTTTGTGTATTTAATTTTAATCGCAGCATTTTTTTTCTGTAATAAAATGTGATAAAGTGACAGCAGAATGGGCAGGAGGGAGAGTTTAACATATATCTTATCAATAAATGGGTCAGTCTGCTTACACCATCTAACCAGTAGGAGGTCAGAGACAGGCTGTAAACTACCTCAGCCCCTACCACAATACAAGCATCTTGTGACATTGAAAAACCGACCTACACACACACACACACACACACACACACACACACACACACACACACACACACACACAGAATGATGACCGCAAACACACACACGACCACAAACTGACCACGCTAGTGTCGCGAGACGGTCGTCTACATCGACTGGAGCTACTATATGACAAAACTGACATTGGAAATCAACATAGCAACATGTCACACACACCGGAAATGCGAAACGTAACAAGGTACACTTGAAAAGCCCAATGCGTTATTTGGGTCAACAGCACGATTCACATCGGCCAGCCTGTCCTTAACCAAATAGAAGATGGTTCATGGACTGGTCGTTTATAACATCTGACCTAATTCTGTCAACAGACCTGACGATAACATAACACAGGGGACAACAGCGATGTGATTAATGCAAATTACGAGGCAGCTGCCACTGAATTCGATGGTCACGTAACGAATTAAATGTCAAATTTGCACTTACAAATTTCTTTTGAATGATATTTCTCTTCGGCCTTTCCCTACTCATTTTGCCTTCCAGACTGAATTCATTAAATGTCAGACGGCCACATCAATTTTGATTGAAAAAAAATCTTTTCGTTGTTGTAGCACGTGATTATTTAAATCCCTGGTAGCAAAATGTCGAGGTAGGCAGAGAATGTTGTATCCCACTCGATCGGCGAAGCCCGTCTTCTTTTCACAGCTCAAGACACGAAAGAGGAATCCAAATCTAAAGATCCATGGCGATTAAAAAGGGTCTGTGTAAAAGAAAAACCACAACATATCCACCGAGATGAGCCGGAGTAGCCAATCTTCCATTTGAAAGCTGAACGGCGTATTGTCAGAGCTCCCCGCACCACATTCTTGCAGTCAAAATAAAAGCCAGCTTCTGGCTTCCATTCTCGAAGGTTGTAATGTATCGTTTGCGGTTACATTATGCGGGTGCAAAAGAGTCAAACGCACCAATTTGAAAAATCTGGAGTTGGGTTTTGGCTGCCGCTGTGCTCCCTCATATTGTGTGAACTCAATGGCATCGATGTTAATGCGACCTAGTGGCGTCTTTCATAGGAGGCTCCGTCCTATCATTCATCCTCGGCACGTTTAGCGGTACATTTAAAACACTGCACGAATCTTTGCTTTTAACTTCTTTTAGCTCTCTGAATAAATATCACGAAATATGTTTTGACTGAGCTGCCAATTACTGATTGTAAGTAGGCCTAGGTGCAGAAAAAACAAAGATGCAATAAATGACAAACAAAAAAAAACATACATTCCATGTGTATACAAAATAAACAGTTTAAGAGTCCTTTACATGTTATTAGAATTGCCATGAAGCTTAGGTGATTCACATTTTCATAAACAACATTAGAGCAATGCCACTCATTTGTAAACAATGACAAATAATATTCAGAATTTAACAAATCACTTGCATGTGTCTTGGTGGAGAGTCAAAATGCAAAATGCAATAGCAAATCATTTCTAACAAATAGCATCAAAATAATGGTCCTACAGAAATATAAATTCCTTCTGATTCACATGCCAACCCATGTATGGTTTATGAGCGCTTCCCCTATACATTTTCTTCAAATAAATATTAGCACTTTGCTAGTTCTGGAAACCCACGGCCCAGAATGCATTGTACTATGCCAATGTTGGTGAAATCAAGGAGTCTTTAAGGATTATAGCAAACCCCTCTCTGTGATAATCCAGGGATTATTTCTAAAAATAAACCCTGATCAGCAATCCCAGTATATGGGGATGAAACTGATGGGGTATTTTTCCCTATTACAGTATGAAGTGTTATGAGTGACATTCATTTGAATTAGACAACAGGGAGAACTGCTGTGGAAATCAGAAGTAATAATGCATCATATTCTGTTATTTTACAAGTCTGTTGAATAGATTTACATTAATTCATTGAGGACACGTTAAAAAAGCAACTCACAAATAAAAAAGAGTACTGCTGAGTAACAAAGAATAATTTAGAGCAGAAAGTTAGAGAAAAAAGGCTATATATGTTACACGTTACTTTTAAATGTAGCTAATGCATTACAATATTGCATTACTTCCTAAAATAAGTTTAAAAAAAACAATGTTGTTACTTTTGTGTTACTTTCAACTGGGCTAGGCTTGCTTGTTTGCTTTTTAATAAAATAAAAAAAAAACATACGTTCTATTTTTGGCACATGTGTTGTTGGAAAAATAAAAGCAATGTGACTTTACTCGTTACTTGAAAAAAGTAATCTGACTATGGAACTTGGTTTACTTGTAATGCATTATCCATTACCCATCAAACATATAATGCTTATAAAACTACAGGCTGTTAATGAGTTTCAGTTTTGGTTGTATATTGTTTTTGCAATATCATTTTCTTTGGTTTCAGAATCATATTTTCTTAGCCTAAGTCTTTTTTTGTTGTTGTTGCTGGAAACAGTATAAGATGGGATATTCCTGTGATTGTGAGTCTGAATATCTGCTGAAGTCTGTTCTTTGTCTTTCTAGCAGGATGAACATTAGCCTATCATTCAGACCGAGCCTAAGGGCAGATAGGCCTCTTTAATTGGAACAGTGTTAAAAATAACCTCAAGAGGTATCAGGGGCATATCACAGCACAAGTGCCCATTTCATTACACCAGAGACTTTTTTCCAGAGTTGTAAATGCCAAAGACAGGAAAAGCAAACTACAAGAAGTTGGTAATGGTTTTGTTTAAATGATTAAACCACCAAGAACCACTAGAGAGAAAAAAAACATTTTGTGTGTACAAGATGTGTTTTATATTTCAAAATGTCATACTTCTGGACTATTATGTGAGATGGCGGTCATTGAATTCATGAGGATACACTGAAATTCTTGAGTATATGGCTGATGGCTATTTAAAATTTCTTGTCCATTGAGTTTGAATAATAGGAACATTGTTGTACCCTTATTTTTGTTAAATCACATGAGCCTATTAAAGTCTGCAAAACAAGATCTTGTCCGGTATTTTCTCCCATTTAGTAAAAAAAAAAAAAAAGGGTTCTAAGTAGACTATGAATGTTGAAATAAAGGGCCACCCTGCTGGCTGTGGAATCAGTTCATCACTTTAAAACATGCCTGTCCCTGGGGCAGAGTCAGAGATAGGCTAATTGTGAAGCACGACTTTGAAGAGATGTGCTCAGCAGAACAGAGAAGATTTTTGGTTGATTGCCAAACTAAGCAAACTCTCAAGGAAGTAGTTTTCATTACAAAGAAAGGACACAGTTCAAGTTGGTAGTGATTGATCTGCTTTAGTAGATCCACATATGCTTGAAGGGTTGGTCATATGTTAAAGGAATGTACTGAAATAACAAGATGTTATGACTGTCTAGTTTCTTTGGATTATTTATCCACTGGCATCAATAACTAATAGGTTGACGTTACACATATATGAGAGGTTACTCAGATATGGACATTTATTGTGGCATAGGCCTACCTTCAAGTGTAACAGATGGACAGGGTGTTCAGCATGAATCCACCAGGCATCATTGTGTTAGAGTAGCCAATCCTAAAATACCCAAATAAATGAAGAAATTATGATGTAGGCATACTTTCTTTGTTAAGACAATACATAATAGCTCCGACATTTCTCTAGTTTCCTGTATAGTGGAAATGAAGACATATTTACTTGCTTGAGTTTCAGTGTGTTGAAATATTTAGTTGTTGATAATGCTGAACCTCTACACATGGATTTTCGAACAGATGGAGGCCACAGGAAACCTGGAGCTCTGTCACAGCCATTAATAGCCATCTACTAACTGTTCTGGAATTAATGCAATGACCCCACAGTACTGTCAAAGCCGTCAACATATAATTTATGGCCATCAAATTTTAATATTTTAGCAAATTCACCTTTCACGTGTTAGTTCATCATCATACAATATAATTGTTATAGTGGTTTTTAAAATACTGGCATTATAAGAATTTGTGAATGAGAGGGAGTTTTTGGTCAATATTAATGATTGATAATACTTGATATTTTGTAGTGGGCTTATTAATAAATCTAACATGAACTATTTGAACTAAACCAAAAACATGTTGACAAAGCAAAGTCCTTATAAAGTGTTTGTGGAAATGATACAATACACAGAAAATCAAATCTGGAAATAATATTGTGTACAAGTGAAAACACGAAGCACATGTCCGTCAAACAACTACATATGAACTTAATCTTGTGACAGAAATGGTCGACAACTGAATAGTTTCATGGGCTTCTAACGCCCCCTTCTGGTTATTTGAGTGAGCAACTATTAAAGTCTGACGATGAAACATGAAAACAGATTTGGAAACAGCTTTAAGTAGGTTTTTCTTTTTGGCAATCATCTATTTTTTGAGACTGAGAGACGGTACATAATAATGATTTACAGGAGTACACCTTTGGTCTTAATCGGTACTCGATTAACCATGTCTGGAATACAACATTTGCACAAAAATGCACATGACAATCAGACTCATCCAGGGAACATTCAGACTGCGATCGACTGTCACACAAGTGGTGAGAAAGAATATTTCATATAAGATGTTTAAAGACGAATGCGTTAGTCTATTGTTTTGTTTACACGGAGTTTTAACTTAGCCCATTTATGCTAGTTTGCTAATTTTTGTTACAGGTTATGGAGAAACCGTGCATATTAGCCACCACACTTGGAGCACCCGGAGGAATCTACAAGTGTTTTGCACCTTGTATCGAGAAACACTTCACTATAATCCCACATGAGAGGTTTGTACAGAGGAAAGAAGACTTCGCTGCCAAAATCCAGGCACTGTTTGTGTGGGGTGGAGCTATTAAAGTTGACCAAAACCTGTTACAGTCTTTGCCTAACCTCAAAGCTGTTGTTAATGGTGGGGTAGGAGTAGACCACCTTGACATTCCTCTGATAAATAGCTTTGGAGTTAAAGTTTCCAACACTCCTCATGTGGTGGATAATGCCACTGCAGATATTGGCATGAGTTTGATGTTGGCATCTGCAAGGAAGATTGTTGAGGGTGAGAGGTGCAGTGTCCTTTCTACTTTCTTCCTGGTTTATCATATTGTTCAGTAAATCCATTGTGATTTATTTTTTTTCTCTGCAGGGCACAATTTTTCCAAGTTCCGGGAATCTGATGATTTTCCAGAGTCCTCTCTGGGTACTGATGTTAGCGGGGCCACCCTGGGCATCATCGGCATGGGTAGAATAGGTTACAAAATCGCCAGGAGAGCTCAAGGGTTTGAGATGAAAATCCTTTACCATAATAGGAATCGAAGGTGAATCTGTTGGACTTTGAAATATCCACTCTGCCACTAAAACTTACCAGCTTGAATAATTAGTAAACTCGTTTTTCTGTATGTTTTCTGTACATTTTAACATAGTGGTTAGTCATTCTTTTAAAATATTTTAAAAAGTCACTGATTTACACTACTGTCAAAGTTTGAGGTCAGTTATATTTCTTTTTTAAATTAATGGACCTGACAGTGAAAACATTTATAATGTTACAAAAGATTTATTTGGTAACAATTTACAATAAGGTAGTTATCATTAGTTAACATTAACTTATAATGAACTACATTTCTAAAGCATTTATTAATATTTTTTAATGTTAATTTCAACATAAAACATTATTTAAATCAAAAGTTGTATTTGTTAACATTAGTTAATGCACTGTGAAGTAGAACAAACAATGAACAGCTGTATTTGTATTTACTGAAAAAATAACAAATACAGTAATAAATGTATTGCTCAAGATTATTTCATGTTAGTTAATACATTAACTACTGTTAACAAACGAAACCCTGCAAATTGTTGCCATTTTTTTTCAAATAACTGTTCTTGAACATTCTATTTATACTAACATGTATCATGGTGTTCACAAACATATTAAGCAGAACAACTGTTTTTAGCATTGATAATAATAAGTAGAAAAAGAAGGGAAAAACTCTTCTTGAGAAGCAAATCAGCTTATTAGAACTATTTCTAAAGGATCATGTGACCCTAAAGACTGGTGTAATTATGCTGAAAATTCAGCTTTGCCATCACAGAATTAAATTACATTTTAAAATATATTACAATAGAAAACTGTTATTTTAAATTGCAATAATATTTTGCAATATTACAGTATTTTAAACATATAAATGCTGTCTTGCTGAGAATAAGAGCATCTTTTGAAAACATTCAAAACAATCTAACTGACTGACCTCAAACTCTTAATCTTCACCTGTGTTGTCCCACTGCAATAACTCCTTTTAATATAAAGTGTGAAATTACAATAGTGCCCTTCAGCTAGGTAACATATTTACCAAAGAGAATATTTCATTATAATGCTTGTATACAAGGTATTATGATTTTACATTAGATTGCCTTAAATCAGGGGTGCAGAACTCCTGGAGGGCCACTGTCCTGCAGAGTTCAGTTCCAAACCTATCAAAACGAAACCAACACACATACCTGTAGTTTTCAAATAAGCCTGAAGGACTCGATTAGTTGATTCACGTGCGTATAATTAGGGTTGAAGCTACTATCTGTAGGGCTGTGGCCCTCCAGGAACCGGGTTTTGCACCCCTGCCTTAAATTTAATTTCACAGTGTTTTATGTGTTCAGGCCTGAGAGTGAAGAAAGAGCAGTTGGGGCCACATATTGTGCAAGCATGAAGGAGCTGCTACAGAGGTCAGACTTTGTCATGGTGGTGGTCAATCTGTCCCCTCAGACGCACAAACTGATTGGTGCCAAAGAGTTTGCCATGATGAAAACTAATGGCACCCTTATCAACATTAGCAGAGGTAATGTAATAGGCTGGAACAAAGCAATCCAGTTCAAGGGAAACAGTCTTGCTTGAGACCTACTTTTTTGTCATAGGCTTGGTAGTAGACCAAGATGCTTTAGTGGTTGCTATCCAGAAGAAAATGATACGAGCTGCTGCTTTAGATGTCACGTATCCTGAACCATTGCCCAGGTTTGCTTTGCTTGGTACACGTTCGTTTAATTGCGCTTGCTCGAGTCCCAATATTTGGGATTGTATCACTGTTGTAGTATTAACGATGATTCTTTATGCACAGGGATCATCCCCTGCTGTCCTTCCCAAATGTCATCGTCCTGCCTCATGTAGGAACCCACACCGTGGAGACGTCTCAGATCATGGTGGAGAGGATGGTGACCAATGCCTTGGCCGCTCTAACTGGAGGCCAGATCCCTGATGAAGTCAAGGCATAGTGCCAGATCACAGAGCCATCTGTCCCTCCTGTATTTTTAACCAGCAAAACATAGAAAATACTTAATGGAGATGGTAATCATATTTTAAAACTGGATAGCAAAATGTAGAATGTAATTGTAAATGGGATTTTTTTTAAATGTGTGTCACCTTTTAAATGTTACATGGATACTTTGTGTTAATGTCACAGAATATTCAATTGTGTTAAATTGAACAGCACAGTATAAATTAATATATTTCCCTCCAACAAAGTCTCTAAAATTCTGATTAATAAAAGAAAATCTCAGTAACGTATGGTGTCTTTTTATATTGAATATGTTATGTGAATTTTAAAATATTTTCTTGTTTCTTTGTTACTTATCTGCATTCAATCTTAGGATATCATAATATTGTTCAATATAGGTGTTTGTGTGCATGTATAGGTGTACTGTATATTTATATATATATATATATATATATATATATATATATATATATATATATATATAATATCTAATAGCCTACACTTATACATACACACATTGATTTTGAAGTCAACAGGCTCACACATAGATGCATGTTAAGTGATCATAAAGAAGAATAATAAGAGACAAACAATCGCCTATTGTCAGGAAATAATGTCGTTGTTCCTGTGTTGTCTCGTGTTTTGCCAAGACATTCGTCCTGCTTTCCGCGTTTTCAGTGATGCGGACACGTAACGCTGAGCTAAACAAAACTCGAGTGGTTTGCGAATAGTGGGGCAGTTACCGCTCATCCGACAACATGAACCGGGCACTTAGAAAGTCTCAGTCTCTGCGCAGCTCTTCGGTTCTCGAGGTGAAAAGTAAAGTAAGTTTGTAGCTTTCTTTCATTCAGATTACTGATCTCTATTCTCTCTATTCTGTATCAGTTATTATGTTGCATGCAGTTTCTTTGATGTTGGCGGTGTGCATTTCTTTTATGAGACATTATTAAAGTAGCCTCTTTTTTTGGAATTAGGCTTGTTTGTCATTCAGATTTGAAATTAATTCAAAGAATTCTTGTAACATATCTTACATTTATCTCTGTGTTTATCTTGCCGCTCATATTTTAGTATTATTAGACTGAGAGGAAGTAGGCTACCTTGTAAACAAAGACTTGGACAATCAAAACCTATACAATATCCAGAAACGGCTCACTTCTAAAATATTCCCATTGTTTCAGCTTTTTGAACACAGTCCACTCACTGCTTCTAAGATCACTAATGAATCATATGTTGACCAATTTATCCTGTAGAACATAAAAGAGAAATCCTGTAATTAGGATATTATATGTTCAGTAGTATTTTCATGCAATTTCATTCATGTGCTGTTCTCTCTACAGTTTGGTGCAGAATTCAGGAGGTTTTCCCTGGATCGTTGTGAGCCTGGCAGGTATAAAGACTTCTACAGGCTCATTGTGCGTTTACATCACCTATGGCAAAGGGATGTCCTTATTGGTTATGCAGATGTCCAAGGAGAGCTGTTGCCTATCAATAATGATGACAACTTTTGCAAAGCTGTGAGCTCCACACAATATTTACTGCGTATCTTCATTCAACTACAAGGTACAGAAAGGGAAGCTCGTGAATATATCTAATTTCCTTTATTCTCTGCTCCACCCATCTCACCTCACAACAAAAAAATATCATAATATAATGAATGTAACATAGGGCACTATTTTCCTAATACATAACATGGATATAAATTGTGTTTTGTTCTTATCAAAGATGTATTTCCTTCATATAGATCAATTGTAGATATTTATATCATATATGGAAAATTTTAAGACCTTAAGGCCTTCAATCAAGGCAGTTTTAGTTTATTTTTGATCTTCGTGAAGAAAAAGGAATAGAAAAGGGAAGGAATTTATCTAGTTGGAAATCATAGGCTCTACTTGAGTATAATTGCTTTGTATTCCCATGTGGTGTGTTTGTTTGCCAGATAGATTATCTTTTTGCTTTCCGTCCTAGGTCATGTGATCTCTACCAGAGTTTTTAGAAGTTCCTCAGTAATTAGTGGGAAAAAATAATGCTAATAAATTAATGTAAGAATAAATACACAAAGAGGAATTAAGAAGAATGAATAAAAAAATACAGTTATGAATAATCAGTGCTAAATGTAGTAAAAAATGTATGATTTTTCTTTGGGGAGATTATTCAATAAAGTTAACTTCATCTGGACATTTGTTTGTTTACACATTTTAATTTATTTTAATTTTTTTTTTTTAATTGGACTGACTTGGTCCCCTATAATTAAATAGTGTTATACATGCAAACATAAAAAAGATAAATACGCACAGTTAAATATTTAAATTTGAGTCAGAATAAATGTATAGTAAAAATAAGATTAAAGTAAATGAATACAATTTTTTATTATGAAATAATAAAAAATACAATAATGAAAAAATAAATGAAAATATAATTAAATAAATAATACATCTAAGAGCACAGTTCTATAGTGAGTAGAAAAAAAAGAATGCAATGTAATAGATACTAAATATTTTCCACATAACATTTCCCACAAATTTATAATATTATTTTTCCACAGTATAAATTAGGTCTTTATAAATGAGGTTTAGAATTAATTCTGTGATTTCATAATTTTAGAACTTTGCTCAACTTACTTCCTGCACTTTTTTTTACAGAGGAAGCTGATCAGGATAACGCAGTTGCTGATGATGCGACAAAGCGAAAGAAATCTGTCAGCCACAGAAAACCACCATTTCAGATCAGCATGCCACAGAACTTCCGCCCTGTTTCTTCCATCATTGACGTGGGCATCATACCAGAATGCCACCGAAGAGTGCGTCTGTATCGCCAGGGCTCAGACAGACCTCTGGGCTTTTACATTCGTGATGGTACTACAGTCAGGGTTACTCCTTATGGTCTGGAAAAGGTTCCAGGCATCTTTATCTCCCGCATAGTGCCCGGCGGACTGGCGGCTTGCACGGGACTGCTAGCCATTAATGACCAGGTCCTGGAAGTGAATGGTATTGATGTTATGGGGAAGACTTTGGATCAGGCAACCGACATGATGATTGCCAACAGCCACAACCTCATTATCACAGTGAAACCTGCAAACCAGCATAACAACATAAGGCGAAAAAGCTGCATTTCCTCAAGCTCTGGACACTATTTTGATAGTACGGACTCTGTAAGCTACCCAGGGCTGCCTATGATAATGAAAGCTTATGGTTTAGGTACTGGCTCTGAGAGCGAAGAGGATGCAGATGTGGTTGTTGAGAGCCCTATCAAACACCTGTCCCGGCGGTTTGGTGCTTCAACCGCCTCTCATTCTTCTCAACCACATATTAATACTTCCTACCGGCCCCAAGTTTCTGCCAGACGGCCCAACTCGCTCCTTTCGGCAGCGTCCTATCACTCTCAGCCTTGCCTCACCTACACAGCTCACAATGACCACAGCCTCCCTCTTCACTGGAATCTAAGCGTCAAGCAGCATTATGGCTTTAATCCGGCCATCAGACAGGAAAGCTGCAGTACCCATGACATTCTAAACACATGGCACGTAGATCTGAGTCGCCATTTGCTGTTGCCCCAGGGGGCAATGGAGGAAGATGGAATTGTTGTCATTTTGTAAAAGATAAACCTTCTGAAACGACACCACCCATTTTAAACCCTGCACTACAATTATAAAGGACTACTTTTGCATGTCATGTGCGTGCTTTACTTGCATGTCTTGCAAGTTTTTACTGATAACATTAAAGATTACTATAGATTCTGTATGTTAACGGATCTTTTTTTTATACATCATCAAAAATGTTGTAGAGGTGTAGTGTGTAATATTTATGAGGATCTATTGACAGAAATGCAGTATAATATACATATGTTTTTTTAGTGGTGTTTAAAGACCTTACATAATGAACCGTTATGTTTTCTTACCTTAGAAAGAGTCATTTTTATCTACATACACCACGCGTCCACTTACAGTGAAATTGCCATTTTGCGCCACCATGTTTCTACAGTAGCCCTAAACGGACAAACTGCTCTACAGAGCGCTAGCTACTCTCTGCTGTCACAGACGATGACATCTTTGTCCTGTGTCGGCCACCGTAGCTTCTCTATGTGCTTCGAAAGGGAGGGGTGAACAGTTGCAATTCGCAACCTCACCGCTAGATGCTGCTAAAATTTACACAGTGCACCTTTAAAAAAAAATCTGTCATCTTGGACTCGCCTTTGTCTTTCCAAACCTGTATGATTTTCTTTCTTCTGTAGAACATTAAATAAAATATTTTGACAATCTTGGAAACCAAACGTTTTAACCATTGAATTGACCATTGAATTCTTAAAATAACTTCTTTTATGTTCCACAGAAGAAAGAAAATCATACAGGTTTGCAACAACATTAGGGTGAGTAAGGATTTAAATTTTTGAGTGAATATGTCATTAATAAAATGCATTGGAAATTAACGTTACCTTTAATTGAACTGTAAACCCTTCTCAAATACGTTGTATAGTATAAACACAATACATTTAGTAAACCACAATACATTTAGATTATGTGTTAAACCTCATCCTTCCCTCGGCTCATTTTGACCCGAAACTCATTAAAAAAATAAAATTGAGAGTTAATCTGAGTGGTCCAAGTCCCTAGGACTTTAGCCGCAGTTGAACCACGAATGCACAAAAAAATTGACTGTATTGGAGGAGTTTTGTGGTTGATATTAAAAAAAGTAACAAATCCTTCCCTCACGGGTCAATTTGACTCCCATATGAATGGGATGCGAGGAATGCTTCAGTTCACATAGAAAAATTTAAATGCTAAAACTACCAAACAAATATTTTATAATGCCTGCATGTGTATCTGAATGCATACTGAAGAAATTACTTTAGGACCCAGCGGAACAGCTCATTTGCTCCATATAGACAAGAGCTAAAAGGCCATCTAGTGGCAAGAGTCATGAAATATCATGTTATATATACAGTATATTGTTTTTCCACAAGAGGTTGGCAAAGACACAATGTAAGATATTTTGAGCTGAATTAAAAGGGTTATGCATGAAATGTTGAAAAGAATGTGAAGAATGTGCTCAAATTACTATTTATTATTTATAAAATATATAAAAATTTAAAGGTAAATAAAATAAATAATAACTAAAGAACTGCATTAAAAAATAGAAAAAATATCATCAAAATGAAATAAATAAGCTTTCTGGACAAAGAATAAATTTTATATAATTTTAGGGCTTCGGGTCATATTGACCCGCGAGGGGAGGTTTTGTTACACAGATTAATGAATACAGTTAATTGCTATTAACATGCAACACACATGCGTTGTTGTACTTAAAGGGATGATTCACCCAAAAATGAAAATTCTGTCATCATTTACTCACCCTCAAGTTGTTCCAAACCTGTATGAGTTTCTTTCTTCTGCTGAAAACAAAAGAAGATATTTTGAAGAATGTTTGTAACCAAGTAGATAGAGCAACCATTGCCTACCATAGTATTTTTTTCCCCTACTATGGTAGTTAATGGTTGCTCTATCTGCTTAGTTACAAACATTCTTCAAAATATCTTCTTTTGTTTTCAGCAGAAGAAAGAAACTCATACAGGTTTGGAACAACTTGAGGGTGAGTAAATGATGACAGAATTTTCATTTTTGGGTGAACTATCCCTTTAAGTGTTTGTGTAGCACACGGTTTCTTAAATGTCATTATATTAGCAATATCTTATTAAGTAACCACAAAAACGATTTCTATACAGTGGATTGCACACAACAAAATAAAGTTTGTTCAAGAATTGTGTTGCATTAGCTCATTTTATTTAAGGAAATGGAACAAACAGCAACTATAATTTTTGGAAGTGAATGTCTGAATTCCTTTGAACATTGCATTACATCATGATCCAATCAGAGAGGCCTGTGTTTCCATACTGATTTTTTAGTTAGTTCATTAAGTAAACAAACACAAAAAAATGATGTTTAACAACATCTCAACTGTGATATTTTACAGTATAGCATTATCATTGTTTTAGGGTTCTGGGACCCACACAGACCGCAGGATGAGCTCCCTCTGCTGGCCTCAACATTTTTTCAGGGACAACCTTAACTTTCCCAGGAGGAGGCGAGAGCCACAGGTTGACAAGCATCACATACATCCATATTCCAGTATGCTATACTTCACTTCAAATATGTCATAATTCAATTAAAAACTTCCATGAAAAATAAAACCAATATAAGCTGTGAAAAAAGTTGAATCTTTCATGCTGACTCATAATCATGTTGATTTCGGTCTCCAGTTGCTCATATCAACAATGGTGCATAACGGGACATCCTGCATTGTGTTTATCAGTTTGGCAGAACAACACTTGTCAAGTAAAGCTGACAAGACTTTTTATGTCATTGAAACAACTAATTAACGGAATAGTTCACCCAAAAATGATAATTCTGTCATTATTTGATTACCCTCATGTCTTTCCAAACAAGTTTCTTTCTTCTGTTGAACACAAAAGAAGATATTTCGAAGAATATTGGTAATCGAACCGTTGACATCCCATTGACTTAAACTATGGAAGTCACTGGCTACCGTCAACTCTCTGGTTACCGACATTCTTTAAAATATCTTCTTTTGTGTTCAGCAGAAGAAAGAAAGGGGTGCAAGTTTGGAACAACTTTAGTGTGAGTAAATGATGACAGAATTTTTTAATTTTGGGGTGAACTATCCCTTTAAGTCCAAGTGATTGGCCTACATGCATTTATTAAATAACAATAGACAAGAAAGTACTTTTTGATAAAGTTTCATGAAATGTTAACATTTATTCTCAAACTAACCATGTGACGATAGGCGGCCCATTTCAGTCCTTGTATCATGCATTCATTGGGCCCAGTAAAAAAAAATTGTCCCGGGTCCTTTGGTGACATTCACGTTCCTGGTACATGGCTATGAATTTTTTTTAATTGAATTGACTTGCTGTGGCGACATCAGCACTGATGCAAGAGACCACCTATCGCTACTGCAACAGGTAGCCACTGCATATTATAGACAGCAAGCAACACTCTCATTTCCCTCTCATCATTTATCATAATGTCATACTTTACTCCATCAATCCATCTCCCCATAAAAGCATCTCTGAAGGTGATGTACCACAGGTGTGTCAACATCACTCACAGGTGAAGACCACAGCTATGGTCCTATGGTTCATTCTAATAATAACTAATGGCCTTTACATTGATCAACTTTGTAAGTTCAGCCCACCTCTCTCCCATTGGTGGTTCTGCACTGTGCAATATGTAAATCAGAAAACGTCACTTCCCGTCTTCCTGTGCGCCATGTTTTTCAGCTGGAGTGGGGTTGTGTTTTAGTGAGATATAATCAAAAGTGGGCAATCCCGCGCTCGGTTCATATTTCACCAGACGATCATCAGTGCAATAAGGAACGCGGATTGAGCGCAACCTGGATGCTTCATACAATGAAGTAACCGATTCCATACTGCGCGCCTTCCAGTGACGCCGGAAGAAAACGGACGCACGCAGACATCCATCCACTCAATCGCAGCTCTCTCTGCCAGGATATTAAAGGTAGACACAGCTTTATAATTCCCCCTAAAATACAGTTCGGATTAGGAATGGCACGCGTAGCTCTTTCTTCAGTACTACTTCAAAGGCACGACTGGGTCAAACAATTATAATGACATGAGGCTGGTTTGAAAAAAAAAAAAACCATAGACCTTGCTAGGTACATGGTTACAACCAGCTAAGTTATATTTATTATAACTATGTTATAGGCCTCACTAATGTATCTTTATTTAGAGGTCTCTATATAATCTGCATTCGATTGACGCAAAATAAACAGATTGAGTTTGGCGTTTAAAGAGTGATGTATTGAATTTGTATTGATTTGACATGGAACATTTTGTGGCTTTTTTGTTTTTATTTAACGTTACAGGATCAGCAAAATGTATCAAATTCCAGTGAAGAACCTGACAAAACTCAGACGACCAAGGAAACGGGTCAAAAGTATTTTGTGTGACATCGGGATGCAACAGTGCCAAGACTTACTGGAGGTAGATTATTGTGTTAATGATGTTCTGTTTATAACAAGGCTCTGTTGAATGCATGATTTTGATTGTCTCAATGTTGATTATTCGTTAAATGCACTATATTAAGTCATTCTAGGTCTTGACTGCATTACATTTCAGTGTCACTCACTTCACCCAATCATTTTAGTAATTTCAAAGAGCCTTACAAAACTGCAAAAGATAACATAAGATAAAACCAAGATATTGACAAAAAAAATGACAATTTCAAATGTTCAGAAATTACTAAAGTTGGAATGTAACGGACGAAGCAATAGCTCATTTCTTCCTTATTGAAATGGATTTTTGAAAAAGAAAAACAAAGTAGGGCGGGGACTTAGTAGGGATGCTGTTTAAGCTACTAATGGAGAGAACTTGATTAGAGAAGTCCGGCATGCATTACCAGAGACTCTGATGTTTCACCAGAAGAATGAGTTAAAAAATAAAATGCATAATATATTGATTATAGGTTGTTATCAGTGAAAAAAATCAGTAATCAGTGTCAGCCAATAGTGAATATTTAAATTCTGCATGCTCATTTCTGCCTATTTTTATATTTAGATATGACAGTAAATGTAAAGTTCATTAAAAACATCCTAAAATCACATGTAGCATCTAAAACTTTATTTGATTTTCTTTTACACAATATCAGTGTTTCTTCACACGAATATCATTATGTCTGCTAATGAAATGTTCTTTGTTTCCTACAGACATATAAAGGTTTTGATACTGGCGATGCAAATTTTGACAACACAGAATGGGATGATTTCACTGATGGTCATGTTGGGAAAAAGAAAAAAAAGGTGATTTGCATTAACATCTGTTATGCACTGTAAAAATGTTTTAATTGTTTGTGATGTTATAACAAATTAGTTTCCATCTTTTTTAGCATCACTTTTATTTTAATAAATAATTTAAGGTAGCAATTAAACTTTTCAATTTGGTCAAACCCCTCTTCTTTAGTTGACATTGTTGACAAAATGACAGCGCTGTTGACAGCTTCCGTAACCCAAACGAAGCTCGTTGATGGGCGTGTTCCCGCTCTGGTTGATGTGCGCACGCACATTCTGCCCTTTATGACATCATACAGGGCCATACTCTTAAAAAAAAACTTTCGGAAACTTAAATCCTGAAGGAGTGAATTTGGCACAGAAATACTCATATATCATACGTCCAACTCGTTGGACATTTTAGCCATGTTTAGCATGAAAATCCAACTCTTTAACAGTGTCAAGAAGTCAGAATGCATGAAATGGCATTAGAGCCCCCCTTTAATAATCCCAGTTGCATCTTTTTATTTATAACAACATAACAGCATATTAACAACAGGCAAAATAAATGTACAAATTTAAGCATTCGGTTTAAACTACAGTTTTACAAGGTTTTGTGGTTTAATAGATTGAAGAGAAAGTGGAATACGCTGGATTATGGAATATTCACTGGAATATGCAAACATTGTCAGAAAAATTAACAAAACAATGAATACATCATCACAATTACCAAGTCAGGAACAATGAACGTGACTTCACAAGACTAATGATGAGCATAGACAACAGAGAGAGAATTAAATGTGCTTTATTCATGGCTGTTTTATTTAGTTCATGTAAAATTTACGTCTTTATACACGACTGACGGATTATGCAAAGTTTCTAGTCTCTATTTTTAGCACCGAGTTTAAACTACATAACAAGCATTTATGTAACTAATTTGTTATTTATATCTCATTTGTGCATTAATGGCTGTTATGTTATATAAAGTTTATTAATTAGGGGGGCAAGTTATTTCACCTTTGAACACCTTTGTTGACTCATCTCCCCTCAGACGCAGTGCTCATTTATCGGTGAATCCAATATTACAAAAACGATACCCAATTATGGGAAAGTGCTTAAATATCGGTAAACAGATTATCGGTTGATTTCTAATATTTTTACACTGTATACACCAGGGATTAAAAACGGACAGCATTTCTGTTTATTCTGAAACATTACAGTTCTGAAAACACTTTTCAAAAAAGTACTGGTTAATAACATAATTATTATTATTACTTTTTGCTTATACTATATACCAGAGCTTGAATAGAACTTTATGCTAAATAGCTTTATACTAGAATTTGTGACTAAACCTCATAACTCCTGTGGATCCTCAAACTGTTGGCAAAACCTCATACAGTAGCTCCACCCGCCTCAATCGTGAATGGAGTGCTGCACGCATTTGAGACCATCTTTGCTTGTTTGCAGTGCAAGGGTAAAAAAAGAACTGGTTCTTTGTATAAGTACAACTTTTTCATTATTCAAAAAACATAATGTTTGTTAAGGCAAATGTTTTATGTACAGTAGGAGTGACACCCCAGAAGAGTGTCAGTCTGATATTTGCCCTCTAGTCATGTCAAATGCAGCCTGTGCATAGCACTTCATCATTTATTCACATCATTTATATTGATTTTCATCAAATGTTTTAAACAACAGAAACAAATTAGCGCCCACATAGATACAATAAACTCGTGTAAGTTAATTATAAACGTAATGTTTAACTTACTGCCTCAGATGCGGCCGTTAATGACTGACAAAACACAAATCTCCAACATTCGCTGGTGAAAAACCTTGTAACTCCATTTGAGCTTGATTTTTGGAAAATGTTTAGGGGAACCCTGGGTATTAATACTTGTGTGGCTTAATATAACGTAAATTATGTCTCTTGCTGAAATCTGTAGTAGAAAAACCATGAAAGATTTACGTTATTTTAAAAATCCACATTGTTTTATACATGTTTTGGACAATGGGGGGCGACATTATTTTAGGTGAACAGTGCAGTCTGCGTCGATGATGTCAAATGGTTGCATTCGGTGAGCTACTGCCACCACCTGCTGGCAACAAGGCCGAAGGGCAAGAAGAGAGAAGATTTCACTCGATATCCAGGGCATTTAGACAAAAAAAAAAATCGATGGCATGGCATTTGGTTTAAGCCTATGGTTATATCCATTGCCACCTGTGAGCTCTTTCAGTAGATGTGGTCTACTAAAAGCCTCAAAGCCATCAGGGCTAAAGTGGAGAGAACAAAGAACAAGTTTTATTCGTCCACTGTAGAGCCCGACCGATATATCGGCGGGACGATATTAGGCATTTTCCAAACTATCGGTATCGGCATTTATGATGGCCGATAAATGAATATATATAAAAACGGACGAAACACCGCTCAACCACATTATGAGTGTTGGCGTTTCATAGTTTGTCCACCAGAGGGCACCCTACAACTTGCAGATTGGCAACACAGCTGATCCAGCTGAGCTGAGTCATGCTGCACGCCGCGAACATAATTGCATTCACAACAGATCATCCGTGAAGTGCATGGTAAGGTGGCAACTGTCACGAGACATACATTGCTTGATATATAAACTTTATATAACATAACAGCCATTAATGCACAAATTAAAAGAACATCCCCATCAGTTCTCTTAACTCAAATAAGCATTACAAAATTCGTGACTGCCAAGTCCAGTTTTGCTGTTACATGTAAGCCAAGAGTGAAACAGAATTAGCATACGTTAGGTTGTTCCAGTATAGTTGACTGACTGTCAGTTTAACTCGGACAAAGTGACTGAATAAGATTTAATAGCGTGACAGTTTGACAGCATGAGACGTATCATCTCTCCCCTGCCCGTTATTTTGAAAAAAGTATGTTTTACAATATTTTTGCAGTCCATTTCTAAAGCTAGACTTGAGCTAACCACAAAGCTAGCTAATGCCATGGCTATCAGTGGAAGACCGCTAACATTAATGCGCTTGGAAATCACAACAAACTTTTTCTGCCTACATAAAGTAATGATTACTGTATTTATAACTAGTATATTTATAGTTCCAGTCCCTGCATTGTAAGTTAGGCACTTAGAGTGAACGAAAGTGCGTTGCTGACTTCGTTCAGACTCAGCATTAGCGAGTCACATGATGGATTTACTGCATCATCATCAGTAACGTTAGTAGATTTTAGAAGGCAGGCAGCAAATGATGATTGAAAATGGTTTGTTGTAGCTTGATGGATAGAATTAAAAGGGTGCATGTAAAGGGATAAGCAAGTTGACATTGATACAGTATAAATATGAGCTACCTTACTGTATATAATTTATATTTTGCTGTTGTTATTTATGAAGCTTACCACATCTATTAATACTATATAGATTTTTTGTTTTTGTGTTTTCGTCCAAAGGACTTTAAGTTTTATATTTTTATACATTTTATTTATCAGAACTTTAATATATTGTTATGCTCCTCTGTTCTGTTGTAACAATAAAACAAACTAGTTTATTTTTAAACTGCATTATCATATTATTTTAGAGAGGCTGAGGGATCATGAATAACTACAAATGAGGGAAATCTGTTTAAGTTTTTTACGTGTTTCTGTATATATATATATATATATATATATCGGAATATCGGATTTTTAAATCACCAAATATTTGTATCGGTATCGGCCTTAAAAATCCTTTATCGGCCGGGCTCTAGTCCACAGGCATCTTACCATTCTTTTCTCCTCTTATCGCTAGGAAAGCAGTGAAGACTTGCATTGCTTCTCTTGTTGCCCTTCAACTGAAAATTACAACCAAAAGCCGCACAATGTGGCATCGAATCAGTATGTTATTTTGTGAGTTGTTGCTGTAAAAAAAGCAACAGGTAGCACCAGTAGCTCACAGAGTGCAACCATTTGATGCCATCGACAGAGAATGCACTGCGCACCTAAAATAATCTTCTTTTAAATTTTCTTCTACATATTTTAGTAAAAGACATTTACGTTATATTAAGCCATACAAGTCTTAATACACAGGGTTCCCTTTAATAATATAATGACACACAAATGTCTAACCATACATAAAACCACAATACTAACTTTGACAACATGGTGTTTAATTATTTAGTTAAACACTGGACGCGTCACGTTTGCATAGGCAACGAACCCAAAAGGGCCCACGTCACACCTCTCTTCATCTGGCTACCACTTGCTGCTCGCATCAAGTTCAAGGCGCTAACGCTCGCTTACAGATCCACCACAAGCTCCGCTCCTGCATACTTTGAATGGCTCCTACGAGTCTATACCCCCACCAGAAGCCTTCGCTCAGCTAAGGAGCAACGGCTTGTGGTACCATCACAGAGAGGCAGAAAATCCCTCTCCAGAACATTTACATTCACCATTCCCTGCTGGTGGAACGATCTTCCCACCTCCATCCGAATTGCAGAATCACTGACAACATTAAGAAGATGGCTGAAAACTCACCTCTTCCGTGAGCACTTAACCTCATCTTAAAAAAAAAAAAAATCCTTTTCCTTCTATTTTCCTCTACTCCTTCCCTGCCCTAGCGTGTGTTCCTCTGGGTAATGTCCAAAACTTAGTACTTCAGGCACTTTTTATGCTTTGTTGCCTCTGTTCATGACGGATCGCTTATTGTACTCAGTTGTAAGTCGCTTTGGATAAAAGCGTCTGCTAAATGCGTAAATGTAAATGTTTATGTTCCTGTTAAGTTTCCGGTTTTTGTTTTCATTCCTTGAACCAGTAGAGCCCTGTTACACACTGTTGATAAACATAATTTTAAGCCTTATTAATCATGATATTACTTTTGTCCCTTAGTATCCATACCGGAGCCAAACTCTATGCTGCAGTCTGTGTTGGTACTCCAGCCGGTCAGTTCCCACATTCAGAAGTCACATACATCGCTGTCACTGGAACGATCTGAATGTGGCCTGTTTGTTAATGTGCCCCTACTGCCCATTTGTCAGCTCTCCGAAAGTCACAGAGCAACACATTCAGTTTTTCCACATGCTGCCATCAAAAGCCCATCGTATTTCTCACCAAAACAACCCCAGCCATACTTTGGCTCACACACCGAAAACTGTGTCAGTTACAGTCTCAGCTGATGCCGCCGATGACAGATACACCTGCGCAACCTGCGGCTATCATGACTCTTTACTATACGTGATGAAGAAACACGTCTTGGTAAACCACTATGCTACGATGCTGGATCGCTTCTTCGGGCTCGGGTCAGACAGTACGCAAAAAGCTGGTGGTGTGCAGATACGGGACGGCGCACCAGTGAAATATCATTGCAAAGTGTGCAAACTGCCAGCAGAGACCATCGAACATTTACTTTATCACATTTTAAGTTCAGAGAAGCACAAGGACCTGCACTGGCAAATAATGCCTTGTATAATCGAAAAAGACTGCATGAATCAAATGACCGGATTGCAGAATCTGTTGAGCCTCGCTCCAAAAGCGATGCAGCAGGTCACGTTACTCGCAAGACCGAATTACATGCCCCAGCAGATGCAACAAACAAATGGAAACGGTACGGTTCTTCTGGCTGGCCCAAGCAACACGACAGCTTTGTTTTGCTCTCCTGGTGCGGGGCAGATGTTTCTGTCTCCACAAACGCAAGCTTTACTGTCGGGCACAACTGTGGCTGCGCTTCAGAATGCCCAGCATCAGCAGTCCCTCGGTGGGATGCCGCAAGTCCTGCCTAACTCTAGAGGTAATATAGTGATGCCAAACATGCCGCAAAGTGCATCCACGGTACCCATCACTATGTCCATTCCCAGGTTACCACAGACCCAGCAAGCACAGCAGGTTCTTCTTCCACCTGGCGTCCAAGTCAACCTCCCGGGCGATATGGGTGGACGTCAACCAATTCTTGTTACTCAAGGTCTTCAGCTGAACCAGTCAGTTCCCAGAGCTCCTCTCATAACCTCGCAGTCCGTGCGTCTCATTCCCACTGGCAACAATGTCAATGGCGTTCCAACATACACTCTTGCACCCGTTCAAGTCACCGTTCCTGTCCACGGTGGTTCCGCTCAGATGGTATTGACGCAAAACCAGATCAGCCAGCCTTCAAATTCAGCTGTGGTGCCCGCAACTCTCATGCCTACAATTCAGAGGGCGATAAACAGAAATTCAACACCAAATGAGCTGGCTGTGCTTGCACCGTTTTTGAAGAAACATGATGACCACACTGTCAAGTGCCTGAGGTGCAAGATTTTACTGACTGAGCAGGGGATTTTCCAGCATTTATTGCATGGCTTGAAGTGTCTGTTCTGCCCTCAGATGTTCTACTCCTTCAAGCAGATCATGGAGCACACCAATAAAGAGCACAGTCTGAAAATCAAGGAAAACCGGCATTTCATAAAAAAACATTTTAATCTCGGCTGTGATGATAAGGGAAACCTAATGTTCAACACTTTTAATCTGAACACAGATGTGCCCAAAGATCTTCTTGACAACCGCGAGCTTAACCTTGCACTGGTTACCAGCTCTCAAGATAAGCTATACATAAAAATGTATCCAGACAAGGCAGAATACGCAACCACGTTGAAGGTGGCACCTACCGCCTGCCCATTTTGTCAAGTAAAGCTCCAGAACTCTGAAGACTACGAACTCCATCTGCAATCAAAACATCACATCGTTCCCACCATTCATGCAATACTAAAAACACCTGCTTACAAATGCATATATTGTTTTGGGGTGTATGCCGAAAAATCAACACCGAAAACCGTCTCCATTCATGTGCAACGGTGTCGCTGCGCTCCCAAAGCGGTCAAGGAAGCAGAGAGGCAGCTGAATCCAGATACAATGGAACACCTTGATGGTGATTTATGTAGTTCTGTGGAGATGGCCAGTTCTTCAGACGTTGCTTTTCAGGGGGCTCTTGAATTTGCAAAGCCAAAGAGAGAGGAGAGAGTGCCAAGCACACCGAAGAGCAGGAGAAGGAACGCCAAAGTTCCAAAGGTAGAAGTCCCCGAGACTCCAGTGAAACTCGTCTTGGAACCAATGGGGATGGAGAGGACATCGTTTGAGGACAGAAAAGACTTCCTTTCGCAGTACTTCCACAGAAAGCCATACGTGACGAAGACCGAAATCGAACTGCTCGCTTCCCGTTTGTGGATAAACAAGGCTGACGTAAAGGCTCACTTTAACAGCAAGCTCACCAAGTGCTTGAAAGCAATGCAGAAGAAGAGGGTTTGTGTACGTCTTGGGTTCAAAATGATTGAAGTGAACAAGGTGAAGCACAACCTCTTCATTCCGGATGTAAAGCCAAAAAAAAAAAAAGATGCAGAGGTGGTGAAACATGATGTCCTTGTTCCAGAGGTAACTGTTAAAATAGAGGATGTGAATGAAATTAAACATGACCTCTTAATCCAAGAGGTAACTGTTAAAAGAGAGGATGTGAATGAAATGGAACATGACCTCTTAATCCAAGAGGTAACTATTAAAAAAGAGGACATGGACGTGAATGAAGTGGGACATGACCTCTTCATCCAAGAGGTAACTGTTAAACGAGAGGATGTGAATGAAATGGAACATGACCTCTTTTCATAGGTACGGCCTCTGTAAAAAATGGTTAAACATGTTTGTTTGATGCATTGTTTGTATACAGCATGTTCACACTAGGATGTAAACCATTGCAATCTGTTTATTTAAAATGACTTGATTTACACATTTATAAGATGGTTTGCCTCTTGGCATTAGTCTATGGAAAAAGGGGAACCTACAGCAATGCTGAAAAGACTCTACACTTTACATTTTTGTATTTTTGTTGTATATAGTTCATATGATGATGTTTAAAAAAAGTTTTTTTATTACATATCTTTATTGCAAGAAAAAAACACTCATCTTTCCCATCTTTTATATTAAAGACACTTGTATTATACATTTGGGGATGTCTAGTGAACTAGTTCTGCATTTAACATTTTATATTAGAACTGAAAAGGAAATGAAGGCTTGGCTAATTATTACTACTAACTGGCACATTAGGCAGCATTTCATAACTGTATCACCAAAAGGGACACTTTATGGTGTTTTCATGTTTTTTTTTCTCCCTCCCCCCCTTCATATAATACACTGTAATCATTTCAGACATGTGAAAAAAGACAAGTGCCTCTGTGTCCTATTTAAAGTTTGCAGTTGTATTTGCCTATTGGAATAAACGTGACTAAATATTACAGATGTGTGGTTTACTCAATATAAAATACTTAGGAGTAGGATTTTCCTAATGTCATTAATTTGTTATTTTATATATTTGATTGGTCAATTGATGTATATTACACAGTCATAACAGAAACGGATTTTTTATTTATCTAAAAAAAGAAAATTCAAGTTGCTGACAAGTCACTATATAAAAAAAATACATCACAAGGACACGAATGCAAATGCTTGAGGAATCAGACAACCATTATTGTTTGTATACACATTCTTTAAAATTCATATTCGAAAAACGTACAAAATACCCATGAGAAACTACTGAGGGAACCATAGCGAATAGAGTTCAACTGTTGGGTTATGGAAGTAAATATTCCATTCATTTTCTCCAAAGGGAATTTGTTTTTGAAACAATGGTATATGTTTTTGATGAAGCCATCAGTCTGCATTATATAAACTTTAATCATATTCAACAATGGAATTCCTGGTGAAGCACTACATTACCCATACATCTGCAGATAAATCTCCACCTCCTCCTCGTACTGTCTTTTTGTCTGATTTTCAAAATCAAATATTTGCTGCAAATTAAAGTTTGGAATGTTGTTTCACGTTGTAGGTTGTTGTTTTAATTAATTCATAATAATAATAACAAAACACTTCCAGAACCAAGTCCGCTGCAAAAGCCTTTCGGGTTGGCCTACAAATTGACGTCATAAGTGCGTCGTCGATCGACTCCATCTAGATCAATTACTTTACCCTTCGCCTAGTACAGACAAATGTAGTCGATGCTGCGTGAGAGCAAGGAGAAACCAAACTTGTGATCATGCTGGCTGTCAAGAGAGTTCTTGGCTATAAAGAATGCGCATTCAGTCGTTATACTGCAATATCAAGCTTGATCTGTAAAACGACAGCACGACATGAGACACAGCGCTTGTCCTGGTCTGTTATGCTTAAAGAAAGAAGCATTCATAGTTCAACCCGTCTGTCTGGAGGCAATAAATTAATGAAGATGCTGGCAAAAAAGAAGTGAGTGTCCGTTTTGTATAATTGATAAGTATAAAATAAAAAAAAAGTTACTGCATGAGTTACATTATCGTTCTTTACAGGAGAAAACAGTGGTATGAGTCTCCGCTGCAGGTAATAATTCTTCCAAATATTTTTTTTTTATTGATGTATTTTCGGTTTCAGTATTGTATACTCTTTTGAAATATTGTACATGTTAACAATAAAGCTGTGTTTAATCTTTAAGCAGAATGACTATACCTATTTTTTTGGACTGTACACATTACCATACTTGTCTTTTGCACATTTTGCCCACCCAGGCCACAGCGCTTGTTCAGCCTGGCTTTCTGAAACCATCAAAGCGAAATAAAGAGGACAGTGTTCGTGTGAGGACTCTGAACAACATCATCTACAAAGCAGTGACCGACTTACTGAGCTCCTTTGAGGTCAACTCTGAGATCAGTGCCTACAATGTACAGATTTCCAAGGTAGGGTGTGCTCTTCCTTCAATAATTATATCTTATGTTGTATGTTCAATAATTATATATTATTTTGTATGTTCAATAATTATATCTTATGTTGTATGTTCAATAATTATATCTTATGTTATATGTTCAATAATGAAAGGCATAATTTGCACAAAAATTTACGCTCTTACATCATTTTTTCGCGGTTATGTCGTTCTAAACCTGTATGACTTTCTTTTGGAATACAAAAGATACTTTTTTGGTTACCTTTGATTTTCATTGTATGAATAAAACAACAACAACAACAACACATTTCTCAAAATATCTTTCATGTTCCACAGAAGAAGAAGAAAGTTAAACAGTTTTAGAATGACCGAATTTTCATTTCTCTTTAATTATTAAAAACCTATTATAAAACCTAAGCTCCTTGTTTCATCCTTGTCCATGTAAGGTTTCACTACCACCAGATTTCTCTGCATGTCGAATATACTGGAAGACAAGTCTGTCGGCTGAGCAAGACAGCCAAATTCAACAGGCTTTAGACAAATGTGCTCCTCGCATACGGTATGTCTTTTTCATAGTCTATTTTACTTCTGTTTTAACCAGTTGAAGGGAATAGAATCCTTTGTTTTTTTTATATTATTTTTCAGGCATCTCCTCATCTCTCACCAAATCCTTGGTAGTGTTCCTCCCTTGGTTTTCATCAGAGATAAACAATATGCAGCTGTCACTGAGGTAACAGATCACATATTAATAATAATATTAGTGGCGCATGAATTTTGTAGATGGTATAGCTAATGTGTGTTATTGTTCTGTCCTTAATCAGATTGAAAACCTTCTCAAGAAAGCAGATTTTGGTCCAGATGAAAATAATATACATTTAACCATCAGCGATATCGGGTAAGGAGAATTTAGTTCTAAAAAAAACGAATGTTTTTTTGGATGAATTTCTAATTTGTTTGATCTTCCAAAGGGCCAAACTGCAGCCGATAGAATCTGGAGACAAGAAAAGAAACTTTTTGTTTGGCGTCGATCACGACGCTCTACACAAACAGATTGAAGCCTATAAACGAGAGAAGGGGGCGAGAGACTCTCTCACACACAGTCCTGCTGCAGGAGGACTAACACAAGAGCAGCTGGACACACTAGCAGATATTAGGAAGCAGAAACTCATAGAGAAAAAGAAACAGAAATCTAAATGGATGAAGGACGATGACATCACTCCTAAGGATTTCCTCTTGTCCAGAAGCCTTCAAAAAGAGGACAAAGAGGAGCAGGACAGTGACGAGGACAGCCTGGTGGATAGCCAGCTCTCAGAGCTGATAGAAGAGGACGACAGGAGACACTGAAATCAGATCCTTTGGTCACTTGCAATGTTATGCTGTTTAGTGTGGTATGTAAAATAAAAATCTTCACGTTTTGGAAATAAAAGTAAACGTGTATATTTTGAAAGGTGGTCAGTTTTCAGCGGTGTTCCTATGTAATACAGACGATAGGAAAGATCATCAGCAAGGTAAAGCAGTTCAAATAACATTAAAACCAAGAAATGGTTATATAGCAGACCTTAAATTACCTAAAAATGAACCTTCTGTCATCATTTACTCATCCTCATGTCATTTCAAAACAGTGTAACGTTGTTATTTTTATATATTCGTCCATACAATGGACTCCAATGTTGTTTGGTTCCCAACATTCTTCCAAAATATTTTTTTGTGTTCTGCAGAAGTCATGTACACATTTGGGAACAGTAAGATTTTTATTCTATTTTTTAAACCTAACTTATATGCAGCAAGGATGCATTAAATTGCCCAACAGTGACAGTAAAGATTGAATGTTGAAGTGATATTTTAAATAAATGCTGTTCTTTTTGACAGCATATTAGAATGATTTCTGAAGGATCATGTGACACTGAAGACTGGAGTAATGATGCAGAAAATTCAGCTTTGTCATCACAGGAGTAAATGACATTTTAAAATACAATAAAATAGAAAAGTTCATTTAAATTGTAACATTATTTCACAAAATTACTGTTCTTACGTTTTTTTTTATCAAATAACTGCATCCATGGAGAACATAAAAGAACTTTCGAATGGTAGTACAGTGGCATGAAAAAGTATGTGAACAGCTTGCAGAATCTGTGAAAATGGGAATAATGTTTACTAAATAAGAGGGATCATACAAAATGAATGTAATTTTTTATTTAGTACTGTCCTGAATAAGATATTTTACATGAAGACAAAAAAATAGCTGAATTTATTAAAATAACCCTGATAAAAAGTTTATGAACCACTGATTCTCAGTGCTGTGTGTTGTTCCCTGGATGATCCACGGCTTTTTTTTTGTTTTGTGATGGTTGTTCATGAGTCCCTTGTTTGTCCTGAGCAGTTAAACTGCCCAATGTTCTTCAGAAAAATCCTCCAGGTCCTGCACATTCTTCAGTTTTCCAGCCTCTTTTTCATATTTGAACCCTCTCCAGCAATGACTGTATGATTTTATGATCCATCTTTTCACACTGAGGACAATTAAGGGACTCAAACACAACTACTAAAAAAGGTTCAAACATTCACTGATGCTCCTGAAGGAAACAATGCATTAAGAGCTGGGGGGTGAAAACTTTTGAACAGGATGAAGATGTCCAAATTTGTCTTATTTTGTTTAAATATATATATTTTTTAATTTAGTACTTCCCTTCAGAAGCTACAGAAGATACTTGCATGTTTCCCGGAAGACAAATTAAGTACAATTTACCTTGATTTTCAAATTCAATAGGTTTTCACTCCCTGGCTCTTAATGCATCGTGTTTCCTTCTGGAGCATCAGTGAATGTAACATGCATTTTGTATGATCCCTCTTATTTAATTAAAATTATTCCCATTTTCACAGATTCTGCAAGTGGTTCACATACTTTTTCATGCCACTGTATAAGTGATGCTGTATTGGTACACAGCTTTAAAGTAAGTTTCATGAAATCACAGTTATGTGAAGTGTGTCAATAATACACTCAACACTACACATTAAACAACTCAAGTTTACTATTATGATAGCCATACACTGTATGGGAGTCTTATTAAAAAAAAGTGGAGAAGGCCAGAGTCACACAGTAACTCTTGGAGGCAATGACAGTATAAGGAATAAACTATTTCTAAAATAGCTCTGCTTCATGTATAACAGGGTTTATCTACTGCGAATAGGTGGCATGATATAGACTTTTATAAAGACTAAAGACCTTTTTACTCCCAGTTAGGAAAAATATCACCGTTTGTTTTGTTTTTTTTGCAGCACACGGCTATGACTATTCATTTCTACTGTTCATTTCAGATTATTTACAACTGTGCAAGATGGGTCCTATAAACTATAGGTATTACTGCAATAGTCTGTTCAAGACTGGAGTAACTATAACAAACGGGGAAAAAACACTTAAAGGGATAGTTCATACAAAAATGAAAATGATCCCATAATGTACTCTCAACCTCAAGCCATCCTAGGTGTATATGACATTCTTCTTTTAGACGAATACAATCGGAGTTATATTAAAAAAATATCCTGGCTAATCCAAGCTTTATAATGGCAGGCCAAGATTTGAAGCCCCAAAAAGTGTGTTCATCCATTATAAAAGTTATCCACACGGCTCTGGGCTGTTAATAAAGGCCTTCTGAAGCGAATCGATGTTTTTTTTTGTAAGAAAAAAATATCAATATTTAACACGTTATAAAGTAAAATACTTAGCTTCCAGTAGACTGCCTTGCGTATTCAACTTACAGAAAAAGCGTAATTGGCGCGACAATGATGTCAGACGTAGCATAAGCGTTTTGAGAGAGGCGCTGTGAGAGGCGCTACACTTTCTTTGTAAATTGAATACAGAAGGCAGTCCGCCTGAAGCTAGATATGTTACTTTATAAAGTGTTAAAGATGGATATTTTTCTTACACCAACCCATAAAGTCACTTCAAAAGGCCTTTATTACCCCCCGGAGCCGTGTGTATTACTTTTATAATGGATGGATGCACTTTTTTGTACTTAAAACTTTGGGCAGAAAATCTTCAAGAATTGTATTCGTCTGAAAGAAGAATGTCATAAACACCTAGGATGGCTTGAGGGTGAGTAAATTATGGGATAAATTTCATTTTTGGGTGGACTATCCCTTTAAGAGCATTTGAGCTAGACAGCTAGTAGTTTTAAACCCCTCTGTGCATGGTCTTTATATGCTCTATACTGTGGTGGTCTCCTCAGTTTGCACTGCCTCCTGAACTGCTTCCTGGACGTAGACTATGAACTGGGATGCGTCTTCACCCTGTGTGTACACTGTAACAGTTTTGATGCCCTCCATGTCATCGGAGGACACCACTAGATGGTGCTCTTCTGACAGGCCTACTGTGGCCTGCTGAAGTGCATCCTGGATCATCATGGCATGATTGGTCTGCGGCTCCTCCTCCTCCTCCAACTAGGATGATGGGACAGAACATTGTTATAATTAAACGAGTCATTTTCAAGTAGAGTCCAATTCTTTTATCTTTGAGACTGAGAAAAGCAAGAGATTGAAAACATTAACAACTTAACATGACTGTCCACCTCATGTCAATGATTCATACTGGGTGATTCATTAAATCCAATGATAGAAACAGCTGACGTTTATTTTTAACAAGGTCCCTGAACATTTCAGTCTGACTTTAAAGGTTTATGTGGCACATTTCAGCATTAAAAAAAAATATTGGACCAAATATTAGACTGTTTAATTCTAAGGGTCAATGAGAAAACTAAATAATGACAGGTGGGGTGGTTTTTTTTTTTTTTTTTTTTACATGACAAGTAAACTAAAAAAAGGCACATTAACATCGAAAAGTTTGGGGCCAGTAAGATTTTTCACATGTATATTATGCTCACCAAGGCTGCATTTATTTGATTAAAAATACAGTAAAATAGTAATATTGTGAAATAGTATTACAATTTAAAATAACGGTTTTATATTTGAGTATTTTTTAAAGTGTAATTTATCCCTGTGATGGTAAAGCTGAATTTTCAGCATGTTGAGTGTCACGTGATCCAGCTGAAATCATTATAATATGCTAATTTGGTCCTCAAGAAACATTTGTTATTATCAATGTTCACACCATTGTTCTGTATGCAATATTTTTCTGGATTTTCAGGATTGTTTGATTAATAGAATGTTCAAAAGAACAGCATTTATTTGAAATATACTGTAAATCTTTTGTAACATTATAAATTACTTCACTGTCACTTTTGAACAACTTAACGTGTCCAATAAAGTATTAGAAAAAAATTAAGTATAAAAAGAAAAAGAAAAACAATAAAACTGACTCCAAACTTTTTTGAACAGTTGCATATACATATTGCATAACACACATACACTCACCTAAAGGATTATTAGGAACACCATACTAATACTGTGTTTGCCCCCACTTTCGGCTTCAGAACTGCCTTAATTCTACGTGGCATTGATTCAACAAGGTGCTGAAAGCATTCTTTAGAAATGTTGGCCCATATTGATAGGATAGCATCTTGCAGTTGATGGAGATTTGTGGGATGCAAATCCAGGGCACGAAGCTCCCGTTCCACCACATCCCAAAGATGCTCTATTGGGTTGAGATCTGGTGACTGTGGGGGCCATTTTAGTACAGTGAACTCATTGTCATGTTCAAGAAACCAATTTGAAAGGATTCGAGCTTTGTGACATGGTGCATTATCCTGCTGGAAGTAGCCATCAGAGGATGGGGACATGGTGGTCGTAAAGGGATGGACATGGTCAGAAACAATGCTCAGGTAGGCCGTGGCATTTAACCGATGCCCAATTGGCACTAAGGGGCCTAAAGTGTGCCAAGAAAACATCCCCCACACCATTACACCACCACCAGCAGCCTGCACAGTGGTAACAAGGCATGATGGATCCATGTTCTCATTCTGTTTACGCCAAATTCTGACTCAACCATCTGAATGTCTCAACAGAAATCAAGAATCATCAGACCAGTCAACATTTTTCCAGCCTTCAACTGTCCAATTTTGGTGAGCTCGTGAAAATTGTAGTCTTTTTTTCCTTTTTGTAGTGGAGATGAGTGGTACCCGGTGGGGTCTTCTGCTGTTGTAGCCCATCCGCCTCAAGGTTGTGCGTGTTGTGGCTTCACAAATGCTTTTCTCCATACATCGGTTGTAACAAGTGGTTATTTCAGTCAAAGTTGCTCTTCTATCAGCTTGAATCAGTCGGCCCATTCTCCTCTGACCTCTAGCATCAACAAGGCATTTTCGCCCACAGGACTGCCGCATACTGGATGGTTTTCCCTTTTCACACCATTCTTTGTAAACCCTAGAAATGGTTGTGCGTAAAAATCCCAGTAACTGAGCAGATTGTGAAATACTCAGACGACCCGTCTGGCACCAACAACCATGCCACGCTCAAAATTGCTTAAATCACCTTTCTTTCCCATTCTGACATTCAGTTTGGAGTTCAGGAGATTGTCTTGACCAGGACCACACCCCTAAATGCACTGAAGCAACTGTGATTGGTTGATTAGATAATTGCATTAATGAGAAATTGAACAGGTGTTCCTAATAATCCTTTGGGTGAGTGTATATCATATTGTTATAGGGTAGGGGCATTACTGTCCATAAAAGTGATAACAAACTTACCAAGACAATAATCATATAGCAGAGAATGATATATTTGTGATATCAATAAATTGATAGGTGATATGTTGTGATCGCTTGCATTACACTCCAGAAGTAGAGAGGTCTGTCAGTACATGAATGTGCAAATTACCTGCTCTACAACTGTAACTGTACCGGGAGCCATGGCAACCACTGAAGCCACAGTGGCATCATGATTCTCGGAGCCCAATTCAATGATCTGCTGGAGGATGTTGACAGATGCCGGGTCTAGTCTTTCTCCCGCTGCCGCAGACACAACACCTGAACACAACAGTTGAGTTTAGAAATTAACTTGCCATTGAAACTAAACCATTGTTCCTGAAATTAAGCAACTGTTTCTGACCATTTTGTGTATTAAAGCGCAGGTCCTGCAGAGCGGATACAGCAGTCTCAGTTCCTTGAGGATCGTCGGTCTCCGCTATATGAAGGTACTGCATGGCCGGCTCCTCTACTGACTCCACCACCTGAATGAACACACCAATAAGATCACAACCAAGTCCAGTAGCATTTAATTCTAACATTAGGAATATGTCATGAATTAAGGCAATTTAACAATCATTCACCAGGTTATCAGTAAGAAAGTGTATTAAGAATGTCAGGGTTAAAGAATGTAAGTGGCTCCAATAATTTGCCTTTTATTTGCTAAACTATTAAATATGTTATTAATGATTATTCTGTCATCATTTACTCACCCACATGTAGTTCAACACCCATAAGACTTTAACCTTCGAAACACTAATTATTAAGATATTTTTATGAAACCTGAGAGATTTCTGTCTTCTGAAAATATATGATTCATATACGTTTTATATGATGAACAGATTTAATTTAGGCTTTTATTCATATATAGTGCATCACTTATGGTAAACACGGAAGATTGTGTGTGTGTGTCAGGCGGTAGAACAAATTAGTTCTTTATAACCTTTTTGTATCTTCTAAGTTTTGGTTAAAAATAACTTAGAGGAAATTTCTTTCCTCAGCTGAACACAAAAGAATGTCGGTAACCAAACAGTTGATTGACTTCCATAGTAAAAGTAAATGATGAAAGAATTGTCATTTTTGGGTGTATTATCCCTTTAATTTGGATTAATATGGGTTTGAAATGACATGAGGTTAAGTAAATCATGACAGAATTGTATTTTTTTGGGTGAACTAACCCTTTAATATAAATATTTTATTAATTATAAATATTATTGTACAGCACTGTGGGACTTTTATTGTTGTTTATGCATTTTATTAATATATATATATATATATATATATATATATATATATATATATATATATATATATATATATATATATATATATATATATATATATATATATATATATATATATATATATATATATATATATATATATATATATATATATATATATATATATATATATATATATATATGACTTCACTACTAATGTAATGTAATTGTAATGGAGACTCACCTCCCACTGATTCAGACCCAGACTGTCAGTCTCCACCACTTTGAGGCCATGTTTGCTCTTCAGGTGTCTGTTCATTTCCCATTTAGTGCCATAAACGTAATTGCACACAGGACATTTGACTCCACCTGATAACATACACACACACTTTTTAATTACTGAAGCTGCTTGAGGCAATATTTTATGTCTAATATACACAACAATGTATATATTAGGCAGCTAGGGTAGTTTCAGGTGAGGAAGGACTTGCCTTGCTCTGTGACAGTTTCAGAAGTGGACTCCCCTGTTCCAGCATTGATGTACTGCACGTTGGGATGTTTCTTGTTATAGTGTCTTTTCAGTGAACCCGAAATGTTGCACGAGTAGTGGCAGTGTGCACAACGGAAAGGCTGTGAAAGGCAAAACATTGTGCTTTGGTGATGGTTGTAGGACACATGACAACATAGAACAGATATAGAAAGAAGCCTTTTGTGGTGTTACTTTGAAAGAGGCATGTTGCTCCATGTGACGAAGGAGATGCGGTCTCAGTGCAGCAGAGAAGTCACACTCAGTGCATCTGAACTGTTTTCCTACAAAATATATATATAAAAAATTTACTTGCCAGTTTTAATTGTTTGTGTATTAAGATAATTATTACAGAAATAATTAAAACCGCCGATGTTTAATGTAAGTGACATTAAAGTTATAAAATACCTTAATTTAACATTTTCAGTTCTTAATTCAGTTTCCTGCTGTCATTGTGCACAATTCATTGATCCATGAAAATGTGTACTTAGTATTAAATTAATAGTATATTTTTTCTACTGAATATAAAGAGATTTTTTTTGCATTACTTTGTATAAAATTGTGTATAACTTTTTTTAAATAAATAATTCCCAAAATTTTCACAAACTCCCTTCTGTATAGATAAAACACACATAAACTATTCTTGAACATATGAACATTGCAAAGAAGGAGAGATTAATATTTAGGGGACAAAAATGTTTATACATATTTTTTATAGTTTTCGTTTCACCAAGGATGCATTCAAAATATTTCCATTTTTTTTTTAATTTTCTGTTAATCAAAAAATCTTGACATTTTTTTTCATGGTTTTCACCAAAGAATATTGTTTTTAACATGTATAACAATATAAAATGTTTCCTGAGAACTAACTATTATATTAGAATGATTTATGGATGATCATGTGACACTGAAGACAGACTGGAGTACTGGAGTATTTATTTATATATATATATATATATATTCAAATATAAAACAGTTATTTTAAATTCACAATATTACGCATCATATTACTGTATTAATTAAATAATTACAATATTACTGTTTTACTGTATTTTCTATCTAAGAGACTTCTTTTTAAAAACATCTTACTGACCCCAAACTTTTAAACAATAGTGTATGTATAATTTACACAAAATTATAAGCATATTTGGTTTTTGCTTGTTACGGTCACAATACATTTTGTAAATTTTTCTTGCAGTACCCAGACCCTAGTTTGATAACCCTGTCCAAGTTCACTCGGAAATACATCAAATTATAATTAATAATAATAATTTGTTACATTTATATAGCGTTTTTTTTAGGCACTCAATGATGGACAGAGGCCAATGAGCAATTTTGGAGGCTTTGTTAATATTAACTAAATACACAATTCCAAATAACACTGCATGCAGTCTTAAACACAAAGTAAGAGTCTCACCGTCTGCTGTGTGCATGAGCTTATGACTTTTCAGAGTGCATTTAGACTTGAACTTTTTTCCACAAAGGTCACAAAGATGCGTTTTCTCAGTACTATGTCTGTTCATGTGAGCTTTGAGGTTGCTTTTACTTCTTGAGGCATAATCACATTGTGAACATTTGTACGGTTTCAATCCTAGAGACACAAACAGAACACAATCAGTACGTTAAAGGCAGTTCATTTCAGCACATAAGATTATACATAATACATTAATAAAAATATAGCTGCAAGCAGCAATACCGGGGCCAAGCGCAAAGAAGAAGACAAGACATGCCAAAAATGCTGGCAATGTCAGATCAACGGCAGCAATGAGCAATTAAAGACCTATTAAGGTGATTTTAGGCAAATAGCTGTAAAATGATAAATACAGTCAATAATAATGATTTAATGATTTATCACTTTCAACCAATAGGTGGCACAGTTACGAAATTGATGTGGTGTGGTCAGAATAAGGGAACAATGACACATGTAAAGATTGGTGTCAATATATCAAAGCAGAGTGTCAATATAGTGTCAATATGTTATTGCAGAGATATAGCCTCAAGAGGCCTTTTCATTATAAGTATGGACCACATGGCGGTGCTGTTTTGAAACCGTTTAAGCAGCTTAAAGGCATGGTGCTGATGGCCAATTTCAAGTTTCGTAATGATACACCAATTCATTTGTGAAGCATAGCATTTTATATCATAAAACTGCATTGTAGTCAATGGGAATTTCATGTTTTGTTCTATTATAGCGCCACCAAGTGGCACAATCCTATCATTTTTTTTATGTGTCCTTGGAGTGAGCCCATACATGTCTGTGTCAATTTTGGTGAAAATATCTTGTTTAGTTTTGGAGTTATATACATTTATATGAAAAAACACATGAAAAATGACTGACACCTGACTTTGATTGGATTTTACACCCCCTTACTATCAATATTTTGACATTTGGGCATTATTGTATTTATATCGACCTATGTTTCCGAACTTCTGATGCTGGTTTCGTCTCGATCGGACTAGCGGTTTCGAAGATATCAGCTAATGTTTTTAAAGTGCTAAATTACAACGCTGCACAAATAATACGCCGAAACCTGGCAAGTCTGGTATCGTTGGACTCGGCGAGGATTCAGGAGACAAAAAAAGTTACTCTCATGAAAATAAGTCAATCTCACCTAAAGTTATAAGCATTTGAAAAAAAAAAAATTCTCCACTAGGTGGCGCTGTTTCGAAACTTCTTGGGCTCATTCAGGACACCGTGTTGATGACCCAAACCGAGTTTCGTAACAATCCGTTTATGTGTTCATAAAATACAGCATTTTAGCACATAATTCAAAATGGCCGGCAGCCAAAATGGCCGATATGGTAAAATTGAATATCAGACGACTCGGCATGCCGTCCTGAATCTAACGAGAATCTAACCACTTTTATGATTTTTGGACAAACGGTTCAGAAGTTATAAGCAAAAACAGCCATTTTTTGTATCTCCGGACCAGTAGGTGGCGCTGCGCCGAAACGCTGTATGTTGCCTCAAGTCATGCTTGTGATGACATGTACCAAGTTTGGTTTGAATACGATAAAGCGTTTCGGAGATATAGCCTTAAGTGGGTTTTTGCAACCGCTACGTAAAATTTGTGTGCGCGTTTATCAAAAACGATTTGACGAATCAACTTGATTTGCAAGATTTTTTGTCAGCATGGTCTGAAGAGAATCTGGTTCAATTTTTGTACAAATCGGATGAACCGTCTAGGACGAGTTTGCAAAAGTAGGTTTTTCGGTTAATTAAAAATGGCGGGAAAATTATCATGGCGGAAAATGACGTCATAGGGTGCAGTCGAATTGTCTTGAGGCAAGGAATCAGAGGAAAAAAGAATTTTGTTTCTAGCCCTTATGGTTCAAAAGTTATTAACATAAACATGAGTCCAATTTTGGACTGATGGTGGCGCTAGAGGGATTGAATTAGAGACTCCAAATTTGCTATGGAGACACTTCAGACCGTCCTCTATAAGTGTGCCAAATTTCATAACTTTTTACCATACGGTTCTATGGGCTGCCATAGACTTCGTGGCGGAAGAAGAAGAAGAAGAAGAAGAAGAAGAAGAAGAAGAAGAAGAAGAAGAAGAAGAAGAAGAAGAAGAAGAAGAAGAAGAAGAAGAAGAAGAAGAAGAAGAAGAAGAAGAAGAAGAAGAAGAAGAAGAAGAAGAAGAAGAAGAAGAAGAAGAAGAAGAAGAAGAAGAAGAAGAAGAAGAAGAAGAAGAAGAAGAAGAAGAAGAAGAAGAAGAAGAAGAAGAAGAAGAAGAAGAAGAAGAAGAAGAAGAAGAAGAAGAAGAAGAAGAAGAAGAAGAAGAAGAAGAAGAAGAAGAAGAAGAAGAAGAAGAAGAAGAAGAAGAAGAAGAAGAAGAAGAAGAAGAAGAAGAAGAAGAATAGGAACCGGAACGGTTTCAATAGGTGCCTTCGCACCTTCGGTGCTTGGCCCCTAATAATAATAGGAACGGGAACGGTTTCAATAGGTGCCTTCGCACCTTCGGTGCTTGGCCCCTAAAGACATAAAACCCACCTTCATGAGCCCATATGTGCTGCTGAAGATCTGCCCCATTCCTTGTGAAGAAACAGTCACAGTATGGGCATTTGGAAGCTCGTTTCCCGATCACTCCTTTCACATGTACACGTATTCCCAACGCTTCCGAGATGTAGTTCAACGACACATCTATCATATATAGTCACAGCACATCCATTACTGTAATTCAGTGCTCTCGTGCGACATTTCAGAGGGTTAGATTTGTGCTTACCTGGATGGTTGCTTTTGATATGAGCTCTAACTTTGTCCTCAGGAACTGACTCTTGACATTCCGGACATGTAAAACTTCTTTTGACCTAAAGATGAGAAATATGATTTGATAAAGAAGTCATTTCGCCAATATCTCAAGAATAAACAGATTACCAGCACTCACTATGTCCGAATGGGTTTTGAGATGAGCCTGAAGCTTGTATTTGTCAGGTGTACAATACTGGCATCCTTCAGAGGGACACTTCAGCAGGATGTCAGAATGCCTCTGGATGACATGCCGCTTCAGGCAGTTTTTAGTGATGGAGGAATAACTGCACTGAGAACAGTAATGGAGGTGCTCTCTTGTGTGCGTTCGCACATGTGTATTGTAGTGCACTTGATACCAGAAAAGCTTGCCTGTTGAGGAAACATTACAGAGCGTTATAGAAAGTCTAGGGTTGGAGATGTTTTTAAACATTGTGAGATTAGATATTCTTACCGCAGTATTCGCATTCAAGGTCTCCGTACACTTTCCGAATCCGTTCAAACACTTCCATGTTCAGCTGTCGTTTTTGCATCTGCTCTATGATCTGCTTGAAAGCAGATATTTCCTCTTGCTCTGAACTGAGCAAGTCCTCATCGGTGTTAGTTTGAGGAACAATCACCTCTTCCTCGTTTTGAGGAAACGTTTCCTTTGATATAAGCTGCTCGGAGTGCATTTGTGCTTTTTCTGGTGTCAAAGGTGCGGTTTCTCGAGCAGGATTCTGCTCTTCTGTCACACTATGCTCCGTTTTAAGTGGATCCTCTTGAAGTCTTTGCGTATTTATCTCATCTTCACAGGCCATCTCTTGTGTTTGTGCTTCTGCAGATGTGTCAGTCTCATTTATACTATTTGTAATGGTATTTTCGTCTTGTGAGTTTTGTACGAGAAGATCTGACTCGACCACTATATTTTCAGAACACTGAGTTTGAAGGTCCTCTTGAGCCATGCAACTCATTTCTGCGGTTAACAGCTCCTGGGCGTTGAGCTGCGACAGCTCTTCTGTGATCTTAAGCTCATCCTGATTCAACATGTCCTTCTGAATGTCATCACCTGGTTTGAGCAAGCAAAAGCTTGACTTGATGGAGTCTGCAAAAGCCGAGGGCTCATCCGATTCCGGGTGGAACTCTCGGAGATGTGACCTCAGTCGCACAGAGCTGACAAATTTTTCCTGGCAAATGGCACACACGTAGATGAAGGGATGCTTTCGGATGTGGGCTTGCAAGGCTTGGAACTTGGTCGAGCCGTGATCGCATAACTCGCAGCCGAAGGGTCTCTTGTTGCCATGGACCATCATGTGACGGTCGCGCTCAAGCTCGTTTTTGAACTTGCGGTCGCATATTTGACAGTTGTAAAGAAGCTGTCTCTTGCCCTCCCTGGTCTGGAGGCTGTACTCTACGTAGGAGTCCTGAACTTTCTTGTCCTTCATGTCGTGAGTCTCGCGGATGTGTTTAAGAAGGTTCTTCACATCAGAGTATTTCTTCTTGCAGAATCGGCAGTGCTGCTTGATCTTCTTGTGCACTCTCTCCACGTGCACTTTGAGGTGGCCTTTACTGAGGCAATTAAATGAGCACAGCTCACAGCTGAATTTCTCCCCGGTGTGTTTCCGCATATGAACACTAAGATTGGCCTTTATAGCGCTGGCATAGTCACACTGCGTGCACTTGAATGGTTTCTCATTGGTGTGGATTCTTAAGTGGGCCTGCAGTGAATGTTTGAACTTGAAGACTTTATTGCAGAATTCACAGGTGAAGATTTTAAGCTGCGTCTGTCCTAACCTGTGTTGACAGATGTGATTTGTTAATATCAATGTACCAAATAATTCCACAACTTTTCTACAGGAACTTGATTCTTTTTCCATGACTTCTCAACATTTTCAGTTGGTTATAATTATTGGTTAGGGATTTAGGGAGAGGTACATTAACCCTCATCACAGTCTCTCACACTCTGTAACATATCAGTCCCTTGCGGGTCAAAATGACCCGAAGCCCTAAAATTATTTTAAAAGATTGGTCCAGAAAGCTTATATCATTTCATTTTTATAATATTTTTTTCTATTTTTTTAATGGGTTTTTTTGTGGACATTTTTTTAAATAAAATTACTAGATTTATAAATAATATAATTTAATATAATATAATTTAAGCACATTCAAATTCAAAATAATTCAACATTTCATGCATAACCCTGTTAAAGGGTTACTTCAGCGATTTAGCATTAAGCTTTGTATCAGTAGAAACCCCGTAGTATATTCAAATAATGGTACTTTCCCCCCTCATATCCCCCTGAGAAGAGAGAATTATGCATTTTATTTCTGGAAAAAAAATTTTTTTTGGAAAAAGGATGTTTTGTCCAGGGCCTAAAGACTACAGCCAGTAGAGGGAGCTGTTCCGCATGTTTTCAACCCACCCACAGGGGAGAGATCTCACTCACAGAATGTAAATGCGTGGGGCTCGGCCTCAGGCATTCATAATGGGGTGGTGCAGAGAAAAGTGAGTGTTTCAACTTTGCAATGTATTCCTATGAAAGTTTAGCTTCCATATGCGATCTAAAAACGCGCCAGACTGGACACGGGCTGTGAATGACTGCCGCGCTTACCTCAGCTCTGCTCTCTCGTGATGAATGAAATCTGATTCCTGCAGTAGTGTAGTGTTTATTCTCTAACTGAACGAAATTATTGTATTACTATGAAAATCAAAACGACGGTGGGGTGGAGCCGCAGTGGGCAGCGAAGCAAGTGCATTCTGGGAGTTGTTGTTTTTCATCCACATGAGACAAAAAATACATTTTCTGTCTTTTCTCAAGGCACTCAAGGCACCAAATTCAAAAATAATTTTACATTTCTACTGCATAAATGACCCAGTTTAAATACACATTCATCTTCCCAGCACTGAAGTAACCCTTTAATTCAGCTCAGAATCTCTCGCATTGGGTGTCTCTAGATGGCCTTATAGCTCTATATGGAGCAAATGAGCTGTTCCACTGGTTCCTAAAGTTAGTTCTTAAGTTTATATCTTCAGTATGAATTCAGATATACATGTAGACATTATAAAAGAATTTGTTTGGTAAAGTTTTGTTTTAATTTTAAGCTTTTTTTTCTACATATGCTGAAGGATTTCTATCATTCCATTCATTCCTAAGGGGGTCAAATTGACCCGCGAGGGACTGATTGGTTACTTTTTTAATTTCAAGCACATAAACTCCTCGGATCCAGTCAGTGTTTTTGTGTGTATTCATGGTTCAAAAATTTGTGTCGGGTCAAAATGACCTGAGGGATGGATGAGGGGTAAATAAATAAATATAAGTAAATAGTCATCTCTAGCAATTACATAAATATTTTTACAAAAGAAATGTCCATGATTTTGTTAATTTCCATGACTTGAGTCCATTTTAAAATTCCCTGATATTTCCAAGTTTTCACACGTCACATTAGTTGCTTCCAAAGTAATGCAATAACAGTATAATTACTATATTAATATTCTGTCCTTTGGTGCTTCGACAATTTCGCTAGATTAGTGAATATAAAGTTTTACATTTTAAATGTAAAAACAAAATTCAAACAAACCTGTTTGATTTGAGGGGCGCTTCATAAGCAGCTTGCTGAATAGCATATTCCTGGTATCCCCTTTTCATCGCGGCCTCCTGGGAACCTGCAGCTGCATTGGTCTGGGTGGATGGTTCAGCTGGAGCTGCTTCAATAGGAACTATCTTAGAGGCACCTGCAATGAACCCAAACTGACAGTTAGTTTAAATGTTTCCTTCAACTATTAGAACACTTGACACCACATGTATCTCTCACCAGGCATGGCCTCGTGACTAGTAAGGACCACACTAATAATAGGGTTTTTGTTGCCGCTTGCTGATTCAGGGTCCTTTGCACTGGACACCTTATCTGTCCGCATAACTCGAGCTTTCTTTGGTATCCGCTCTTTGTCGTCCTCTCCATCACTGATTCTGTTTGCATCAGTATTATGACCTAGTGAATAAAGTTGACAGGTGAAACAAACATGTGGCATTTCAGACAGTACAAAGAGTTTTTTTAAACATAAATTTATACCATTATACTCTTCTTCATCAGCATCCTCTTTCAGTCCTACAAAACAAATGTGTTTGGAAATTTGCCGCCTGTTGTTGAACATGCGATTGCATTTCTTGCACTCCAGATCACTTCCATCCTCACTTTGCTCTTCAGCTACTGCCACTGGTTGAATGTCAGTGGACTCTTTCTCCTGCTGACTGAATGTTGTTTTCTGGACATTTTCTGGTTGGACTTTCTTAGTGGAGCCTTTTGGTCTTCCACGCTTTCTTTTCACAACAACATCTGCAAGATAAAAAAGAAGATATTCTTGCCTTCCAATGTTTAATAATAACCCAGCACCTGTGATTTTTTTGTTCAAAGCTGCTTACCTGAACCATGTGGCTCCTGAGTTGTTAATGGCTTGAGAGCTATAATGAAAGTATCAGAATCACCTCCTTCATTGGAGTGAGTCTCAATAACGTGAGACAGCAGCAATGGTTTACTGGGAGAGAACAAGTTGCATATTTTGCACATGAAGACTGATGCGCCATCTGTGAATGCAAACACAGTAGGTTGAATACTTCATTGTCTATTTATGTATATTGTGTATTTTGTAAAATATTTGTGTATACTGTTATTACCTATTTACTTGTTCTATATTTTATTCTTTTTATTATCGGTGTCTTGTCACTGTTGTTCTGTTTGTGCTATGGAAGCTTACGTCACCAAAACAAATTCATTAGATGTGTAAACACCTAACAGTAAAGCTTTTTCTGATTCTGATTATTAAAGGATCTTGGATGAATGAAATTATAATTTTAGATATATTTGTGTAACTCTATATTTGTGAAAACAGTATCAGAAATGTGTCAAGTGATTTTACAATTAAGTTGTAAAGTCTCTTGCACAAAGAAAATTAGGTTAGTATTTAATTTCCAGAGTCCTAAGATTTATCATGTGTCCTTGCAAAGTGCTAAGTACAAGTACAAAGTATCTAATAATATTTATTTCCAATTATTAATTATGTGTCTTCATCCTAATTCTCAAATATTAATAATATTGCTTTGAAATTGTGGTGTTTTAAGAACTGACTGGGGTAATAATGAACGAGCATCAGGGAGCTCTTTCAAAATAAGAGCGTCTAAATGTTGATTTTTATACTCTGACAAATCAGGAATTTATTCATTAACACTGATATTAATAATTGTTTATTAGTATTTGCTGTTTAGTATCAGGCCATTACAGTGTTGTTCAAATATCTGCAATAGTTATCTTTCACAAGATGCAATAAATGTCATGTAACAATACATTTGATGTAACGTTACCCGTTACTAAACTGCATATCAAGACTTATTTTAAAGAGCAAATAAGTGTCGTGCGGTGTTTAATAACATTGTAAAAGCGAGAATTTTTCCAAAAGGTAACCAATAACATTCTCTGACATCTGATTTTGTAAACACAAAACCAGTTTCGTGTTTTTCTCTTAGGCACTGGTACTAGTTTTCATTAAATAAGATAACGTTTAAGTCCAGGGAGCTGAAAATGGCGTTATTTCAACAACGAAAGGTAAAAGGTAGACTTAAAACTTAATATCGATATAAAGCATCCTTTGGCAAAAGTTTGTTGCTGGTTTAAGTGACTAGTTTTACCTAATTTATTTGTTTCCTTATCGAATCATCGGAAGGAGCCGTTTCCTCGGAGCGCAGTTAGCCTAATAATGATGTTTTTGCTTACCTGCTTGCACTGGATCCATTCTGTTTAAATCAGTAAAAGGTAAAAAACACGCTAAGATGGTTCTGCCCGTTGTTTTTATTACTACGGCGCAATTTAAATGTATTCATTATACTTAAATTACTTCTGCAGAGGTTTCTGTCGAATCTGCGTTAACAAATATGGCGGATGGATCTTCGTCTACAACAAGCAAAAAAAAAAAAAGTATCCGTGAAGCAGCGCGCGCCACCTGCTGCCTGGAGTTCATTTGAAATCCCCCGATAGAGGTTAAAGTCACTAGTGTTCTTGTAATAACGGACAAACAGACATTTTCTTTTTCATTTTGTGAATATAATAGTTAAACCTAAATGACAATGAGATACCAACACTTTAAAGGCCACTGAATATCATTGTGTACATCAACCACAGATCAGTGATAGCAACTCGACACCTCAACCTGTGAATTACTTAAATCAATAATAATTAATATTATTAACAACAGCTATAATAGTAATAAAAAACATGAAACAGAATTGAATGCGTTTATTTGAGTACCAGAGGAGTACAACAGAGGGTTCAAGAAAGTAAATGTTTACTTTTATCAGCCTCGGCCTTCTTCTTGTCTCCCTTCAGCATTGGTGTTTGACAATTAATTAAAGTATATGCTCCAGTCAGTCACAGCAAACACCCTCCTCCCAGCCTCATTTACAGAATACAGCTGAGTGTAGGATGTTTACAACGACTACACTGGAATATTACTACAGAAAACAGTAATAGATCCAGGTCAACTCGTAAGAAAATTAACATGTACACATCATTGTTATTAAGTTATAATTGAGTTATGTAACATTCAGGGCGCAGTGTTGTTTAATTACACACACATTCCAGATCAAGACGAAAGAACTGGGCGATGGCAGCAAACATCCAACTGAAAGCTTGTTTTACGTATAGCACAGCTTCCAGTCGGGGATGTTTACAGGCATGAACAACCAGTTAAAAACGTAATGCAAATGAATATAATTCATCCGAATGCAAATTGCACCATAACCCTGGAAATGTATGCGGTGATTTTGCTGCCCTCTACAGTCCTCATGAGAAATGAAAATACAGCAAAAGCCGAGTTGAAAGTTAAAGGTCCTCTCTCCTTCACGTCAATGACAAAGGGACCGCGATGAGGATGAAGACCTTGCAGATTTGAACAGTCAAGGTCTAATCACAGATACTTGATGAAAACAATCAGAAAAATAAAAAAAGTCGATATAGGTAAATTTTCCACCTTTAAAATAAGTTATCGAAAAAACAACAACAAATGGAAGTGCAGTCTCTACATATGAGCATCACCATAAATAACAGCCACATTCGACCCGAGTTTGAACCAAACAAAATGAAAAACACTCGTGTTTGTAGACTGACATTGGTTCAACCTTGTTTCACTGCTTGGGAATAAGAAAAGCGGTGAATTTTGAGACGGTCTCGACTACAATATACCGTACGAAAAGAATGGTAATAATAAGAAGAACTTGCACCAAGTAAGTCTGTGTTGCTACCAGCTACCAAGTTGCTTGAAGAGGAAGCAAGCAGTCAAGCCATAGCTGCACTGCATGTTACCCTCGCAAAAGCGATCTAGAGCCATCCAGACGTTTTGCTTGTGTCTAATACAGCACTGATAGTTAGCTAAAGTCATTCTGCCTCGAAACGGAACAACACAGCTCGGCTAACTAACGGTAGCTATGCTCTACAGCTCTGCTCCAATTTACAGACAAAACTAGCATGAACTGTCCTTCCCGCCGCAGCAGTACCTCGTAACATATGGGTATATCCTGTTCAATTTAGACAAAGCACCGCCGTTCAAGCGATAACGCGATTAAACCACAGTTTATTACTGTGATTTCCTCCGGCTTTTGCTGCAAAAAAACCTTTAGTCTCCGCCATTCCGAGCCTGTTTCCTTCCGTCTCTGGCTTGTCTTTAGTTTGACCTTTAGTTACCCGACACTAATATTGACGTAATTGTCATGGTAACAGGATCCCGCCTTCTACGTGCGGCCGTGTGCGTCCATGAAAGTTGCTGATGATGGAGGAAAAAAACCATGGATGACAAGGAATCTCTTGTCATTGTGATTAAAGATTAAATGTTTAATGCCACGAAAACATCGTGGAATAATATGACAGTGATATACAAACTTTTTTATCACCCATGTTTTGGACAAATAACTGCTCAAATGAAGATTAACACAACTTTTATTGTAAGTTCACACTTTACGGTTGCTTTTATGCTCCAGTTGGTATTCAATTATACACACATACAACATTAAAAGGTCAAAGAAAGTCACATTCATAAGCTTTGCTACAATACATTTTTACATAATGGTCAATACATTCTCCATGTATCTCAATATGACCCTGTACTTTCACATACGTAAAATAAGTTGATGTTATAATTCAGGCTCCGTTGTTTTGATACAGAATGATCCCAGGCTCACTCCTATATAGTCACTGCAAGCCATAGATATACATTAGCTCAAGCCCATTCATTTCTTCACCTGTGTGTGTTCTGGAATTAACTTTTAGCACTGGAACAGGAGATATTGCTAATTAACACCAATGCTATAAATAGATTTTGTTGGCAAAAGAAAAAAAGACCTGCGATCACAGCAGCGTGGATGTGTGACACACTCACTTATATCAAGCATCTGTTTCAGTGCATCTATACTTGTTTCTCACTGAATGTAATTGTGTATGTCTCAGGCAGGCAGCTCCAAAGCACCTTCTTCCTCCCCATCCCCTCGGTTGGCACGAATCTCCATGAGCGTACGGGCAAATTTGCTCCAGTCGTCTGTATGTGGCACGGCCAACTGCTAAAATAGGGAAACAACCAACTTCTGCATCACATCTTAAAGGTAGAACAGAATTAGTGACTGCTGAAATTTGCACATTGTTTGATCTGTTTGTGCATTTGACTATGGGTGCAAATATTTATAATTCGTCCAAATATTAGAGAATGACTTGTTCATGTACTCATGATGTAGGTGTTATTACCTCTCCCACATCATAGATCCAAACACGGCCCTCTGAATCACCCACTGCCACCTCTCTGCCCCCTGATGCCCATCTGACCCGGTTCAGGGCACATCCCCCCTCCACTGTCACACTTGCTGACGGCACCTGGTACACAGAAAACTTGTTTTGGAATGTAAATGTAATAACATTGTATGGAAACATGATTCATCTCATTTAGATCAAAGCAGATAAATATGAAGTAAAAGCAATTTGCATGCAAATATGACAAGGTAACCCCCCCCCCCTCCCATGCTATTTTTAATTTTTAATTTATCATTTTAACATGATTTAATATTATTTATGTGTATATGATACAGTATTATTCATTTATAATTTATAAACATTAACATTTATTAGATTTATTCCAGCTGAACAGTTTAGGTTAAATTATATATTTTTTTTATAGATGGAAGTGATCTTTGAATTTGTTTTATGTTGGATATTATTAGTTTTTATGTCTATTTGCTAATGGAGGATTTGTAGACAAAAATTGGTACAATAACAGATATTGTTTTTGTTTTATTTTGAAGTGAAAATCAGTCCGTATATAATTTATAGAATATATATATAGTGTAAAATTAAATGTATCTTTCTGACTGGAATTCTGCTATTTGATTTAACATTTTTCCACCAAATTATCAAATTGCATTTATAATTGCACTCAAAAATTTGAGGTCAGTATTGTTTGTTTTTTAAAAGAAATAAACAATTATATTCAAAAGTGACATTAAGACATTTACATTGTTACAAAAAATACTATTTCAAATAAAAATTCTGTTTTTTTTGCACATTCTATTAATCAAATAATCCTTAAAAAAAAAAAAAAACAGGTTTCCACAACATTAACTGTAGTAAAAATGCTTTTTAAGCATCATATTAGATATCATATTAAATTCAGTGTGGCCATCACAGGAATAAATTATATTTTAAACTATATTAACATAGAAAAGAGTTATTTTACATTGTAAAAATATTTTTCTATTGCATTTATCATCAAACAAATGCAGCCAAAAAATACCTAAAAACATTTTTAAAAAATCTTTCCTCAAACTTAGAATATTTCATTTTGTATTTTGCATTATTGATACAAAATATCTGGGATAAGTTTACCCCAGGTTTACCTTGGGGTTCTAGCCCCAAAAAGGGGTCATATTATACTAATATTTTATGTATGTAATGAATGTTCTTAACAATACAGAAGATGGAATGACTGAGTAATAATGTAATGAACTGTGGTGGCCTGACCTCTGTGTAGTTGTTGAGATTCCAGAGGTCCAGGCGACCATTGCCATCGACTGTAGCAAAGAGCGCTGGATGCACTGGAGACCACATGACATCATACACATAGTCTGCATTGTCTTCAAAAGAATAGAGGGGCTTGTTATGCTGTCAGAGAGATGAAATAGTTATATTTATATAATGCTAAATTATCAAAATACATATAGAGCAACACAAGTTCCAAAACAACTCTTACTTTAGTTGACCACAGTTTGACAGTCCAGTCAAATGAGGAAGTAGTAAAGAGATGAGAGAAGTCAACTGGACCCACAGCGTTATGGCAGCTGATTCCAGTAGCAGGCCCCTGATGCCCATCGAACATTTCACCAATACCAGCCTTACTGCATGGGACAAAAGTCTATTTAATATTCACATATATTATTAAAAAAGGCAAGGCAACACTTGAGTATCAGTGTGATACTCTTTTTATGCATAATCTGAGTGTGTTACAAGAAGCACTGACCTTCCATGGCGGGATGCTGTGTAAACGGTGCCCTCCTCACTTCCTACCACATAGTTATTCACGTCGCTTGCAGGGAAGGCCATGCAAGTGACTGCCACAGGCTTTGACTTGTTGTAGATCAGCTCCATACTCTCCTGTGAGTAACAATAAACATGTAATGTATTGCTCTATAATCAGTCAAATCTCAAATGATAATCATTTTCCATCTGTTCAAATGTGTTATATTTGGACACCTGAGGCTGCGAGAGCATGTCCAGACTCCAGGAGCACATCTTGCCATCGGTGGATACTGTGATAAGGTTGTTGGCATTTTGTGTTCCGACCACATTCACACAGTATACAGGATGCTAGGTAAGAGAACACATTGAATAAGTAATAAAATCCATAATATATTTGACGTCTATACTATTTAAAAGACAGGAAATAATATTTAAAACAAATAAGGAATTGTTTTGCCACATGATGAATTATTATTATTTTTTAAATTCTCATCAGATGCATTTTAACGTTACGTGTTACGTTTAACATAAAGTCTCTTAGGACTATCTTAGGGTTGAGTTTCTGGGTCACCTGATGATGCTGAAAATTCAGCTTTATACAGCAATCAATTAATATTACAGTTTTTACTGTGTATTTGATCAAATAAATGCAGACTATATTTATATATTTAAAACATTTTATCTGTAATTGGTGCTCTTACAGTGTGTGCAGTCGCAGACAGGGGCGTCCTTTGCACTGGGGTCCTCCTGTGACTTCGGTTGTCCCACAGTGCAATCTGTCCTGAGTAAGTGCCTCCAATCACCAGGTTGGGATGAAACTGAGCAAAGCCGACTGACATCACTGAGGACTACAGGGGAAAGCCATAAAATGCCTTAGTAATTACTTGCAGCGATTTTAAACTTCCTTTGCTACGTTTAATGTTTTGGCATAGAGGAATACAAGTTCGCCCTCCATCAAGGTCTATTTGCACAAAGGGAGCATACAGGCAATAAACTGAACAATGAGAGTTTATTTATCAGTTACATCAGAGCAAACACAGAATGATGACGCAGACAACATCTGAAAGTTGAACTCTATTTTTTTGTGTATTTTAATAATAGCTATTTAATTGGGATTCTGTCTTTTCATTAAAAACTGATTACTCACACACATGCTATACAATTTTTCACTAAAGTATATCGAAATGCAGTTGAAAGGAACAACATTCAAGCTTTTTAATTGGGAGCAATGGGAATTCAAACCTGACAGTGGAATATGTACTCGGGGGTCATCTTCTTAAACTTCATATTCCAGACCAGCACAACTCCATCTGGCTCATGAGGCGCATCCTCATTAGTGTTGTATGAGGCCACTAGCAATTCAGGATACTGCAAAAAGTATACTGGGAGTGTTATATTAGTGACTAACACATCTGCACGCAGGCATTGCTTATATTATTGCAATTTTAGAGCTTATTAATAAAGTACCTGTGGTGACCAATCCAGGGAAGTGACGACTCGATGTTTAGTCCAATGCTCATCATAGAAATGTCGATTAAACGACAAGTTTGATCCAGCTTGCATGTCCCTAATAACAAAACAAACCGTTGCATTATGGTACAATCATCCAAGGCAATTTACAGTAAGTTTCCCAGGAGTCACTTGAAGTTGAGTGCAACTCTTCAGTTTCTGGGTCACCTCATTAAACCTGATTTCAAACCATTAAACCACCATCACCCTACATTAGGTTAAACAGACCTTTCTGGGACCATCTAATGAATAACTTTTCTGTAATCATGTGGGAATCTGTGCATGTCTGACTGTTATGCAAGCCTCCGCTCTGACCCTTCTTTGTCCTCCATATCTCGCCCACTGTAGTCAAAGAAAATGTCCGTATCTTCGGCCAGCACTCGCTCCACTACACGGACGCTTCGGTCGAAGAAAAACAGGAAATCCTCTGAATGAACAATCTGCTCTTTCTCCTCGTTGGTGAGTTCTCTAGGATGAACTAAGACACATATTCATACAGCTCTTTATGATGTTACACTTCCTATAAATGTACTTTCTTTTTTAAAACTGTGATTGTTCTTGCCTTCTTCGGCCTCCTGAAGCTTCTCCTCCTCTAGCTGCTGTGGCACCGGCTCAGATTTGGGCACTGACAGCTCCTCATCCTCCTCCTCTGTTGAAAATGTACATCTTTTGAAACACTGAGATCAGCATAATGGCATTTGTTTCGTTGGCAATATATTCAGTTTCATGTCTGGATATCAATCCTTATTATAATCTAGAAATAAAAACAGCTCTTTACCCTCAGGCTGATCAGATGCAACAGGGGTCTGTGTCTCTTTAGTGTATGTCACCAGTTCTTTTGGCATGAAATCAATCTGAACAATTTTTGATGCTCCAAGCCTTTGCATCTTGCACCTAAGAAATCAAGCCAAAATGAAAACTTTTTAATGTGTGGTTCTTTTTTGTTGGTTCGCCTTGGACTACTTGAAAGCATCAGTTACTTAATCCAACTAAAGTCTTTAGGTGCGGTAACAATAATGCAATTTTTTGTGCAAAAAGGTTCCATTGTCAATAGTGTAGCGATGTATGAAGCACTCCTCACACGGAAGTCATTTCCAAACCAAAAAAGATTTCTGTTGAAGTGTGGCAAATTCGGATGTCCAACTTGAGCATGAACAAAATCTGTGTGGTGAACATTTTCGCCTATTGGAATGACTGGATTACTTCCATGAAATGTCACTGCGCTATGGTAAATGTGACTGCACCTTTAGGTTTTTATTTTAAATTTCTATCACGAGACTCAATGTTTCCTGTATCATATTTGAGGTGGCAGTCTCACCCATGAACAGAATCTGCTAGAAGCTGAAGAGCTAAGGGGTCAGTGTCCCATTGCAACGTCCTAGAGAGATCAGAAGAATATAATGGTTAGGAGGGAGAAGACCAAGAGCATGCATGATTCGGTCCTGCAGCTTCACCAGCAGTGCACAACCCTCTCGCATGCATGGTTACATGAGATAACACACTTTATCTTGAACTGAAATCACATATAGGCTTTGGCACCATACTCTTGAACAGCTACAACAGAACCACATCCACTGATGGGTGATGCATCAACAAATGCCAGGATCTAACAATGACAACATCAACACTCCTCCTTACCGATATCTGATGTCCCCATCAAAGATGTAGGGAAAAGGAAAAACATCAGACTCAGTCTTACATACAACAAAGCAAAACAAAATATAGCACATTTGTCTGATGTCTTGCAGGGTTCCCACACATTGGTTAACTTCAAATTCAAGGACCTTTCAAGGACTTTCCAGGTCCAATACCCTCAAATTCAAGGACTTAATGTGGGGACACATTTCAAGTGAGAGCAAGGTCACATCACTTTACCTTGTAAGATACATTGTTACAGTTTTCATGTGTCAAACACAACTATGCAAAAAAAGCATTTTGACCATATGACAGAGATCTGATATTCTATTTGTCGTATTTCTGTTTTGCATAAAACTGAAGAATATTCGGTACATCCTATACTGTATTCTAAAATGATCTGATATTAACTTTTGCACGGATTTTATTGAAAAGAGCTTAGGCTCATGTAACCAGAAGTTTTAAGATATATGAATATGCTTTTAAGTTTTTCTTACCTCATGGGTTTACATTATCTTAACAAGCAAAGCAATTCAACATTACATTTAATCAAATATTTGGGCAACAGATTATCACTGAACACATACAGTCATTAACTGAACATATTTGGGTTCGGTGTAAGCACTGAAAAACTGAGGTACCATCGTAGTAGTTTTGTGCACGCATGACAACGTCATGGCAACGTACAACACAAAGTACCTCACGTGGGAAACATTTAACGTAACGCATAAATGCGTTTAACTAACGTAAATCAAGCAAGCTAGTATTCATAGGCCACGAAGTGTTGGCGAAATAACACATTAGCGGACCGGAGGGAATAATATGGAATTTGTTCCAGAAAACTTCTTGCGCAAAATAAATTCAAGCACTTTCAAGGACATGTATCTATGTATGCTTATTTTCAAAAACTTTCCAGGGTCTTGAATTTTTTTCTCCCAGACTCACAAACTTTCAAGAATTTCAAGGACCCGTGGGCACCCTGGTCTTGTATGAGCAAATTAAAGATATATAAATTAAACTGTGATCAGTCTTAAAGCTTGCATCCTTTAAAACAGGAATTTTCAACGCTTTTGATGCAAAGGACCCCCAAATATGATGATCACATTGCTAGGGACCCCCTTCTTAAAATATGAAATCAGTTAAATATATATATTTATAAAAAATACACATACGGTATGAGAAAAAAAAAAAAACATGATATGCAAAATTAAATAGACTTTTAAAAATGACTATACTGAAATCAAAATAAATTGTCAAAATATTATCTGGAAAATATCTGACTATTTGTATTAGTGTATTTGTTCTACCCATTATTAGAATAATGTTAGGTGTATAAAGATGAAGGGAAATTCACAATGACTGTATAGTTTTAAATATTTTTCCAGGAAACTTTGATCATTCTAAAAACATTCCTAAAAAAAGAAAAATAATTTTTTTTTTCCCTCCTTAAATTTCCCACAGATCTCCTAGAACCCTCTTGCAGAACCCCTGCAATATTTAAAACACTACTTCCGTATACTGCACATTCATACATAAGGTGGTATGTATGTACTTCTATATATTACTTCTATAATATATAGAAGTATTTCAAAATTATTTAAAGATTTAGATACAGTCTGGTGTGCAAACAATTCATACCTTCCCACTGTCCCTCCATCTATGGATTCTTGACTTCCAGTTTCACTGGGCGGGCTCACTGATTGCGAAGAGGGAGACATAGGGGTTGGGACTAAATAATGAAAATAACAGGTATCCCATGTTAAAAGCTGCAGTGGCTGCACTGATGGCCAGCAGTGGCAGACACAGGCAAATCAAAATGAACAGAATGGATTGAAATGGTCAAATCAAAGAGAAAAAAAAATCCAAAAGGAAAAACAACAGGAGAGATTGTCAAGCGAATTTCAATTCTCTCTAAAACGTTAGAATTTTGATATTATTAATCACCTCATCTACAGATTTATAATGATTACAATTTGACATGGAATATCACCCTACGAATCTATTTATAGAGTTAGCCACAGTGAAGTCTAGTTCAAATACAGCCACAGTGTAAGACAGGAGTTCAATAAACTGAATACTGATGTAACTTCTTCATATGCGTATAATAAAAGTAATTGTTTTGAGGATGAATTCATGACCTAGCTTAGTGATAAATACTACAAAATCTGATTTACATCTAGCAAAAATTTAAATGAGGACACAAGCCATTCCTGCACAGAAGATGAAAAAAATTGTAGGACTCAAACACAGGCCAAAGCGACATGCCCTTAATCTATAAAAGAGCAAAGATCTGTCCAAAACTAACCATAGCCTTGAGAGAAAGAAGTGTGCTCAATTGCATTGAATGTACACTTGAAATACTTTAAATAAAAAGTTATCATTTTACTTAAGTGTACTGTACTTAAAGAAAGTACACATTCATGATTGTTTTTTAACAAACTTAAGTACACTTAAAAGTGCACTTATGTTTTAAAGTACGTATTTTGATGTTTTGACTAACATACTAAAGCACAAGTACTTGAGTATAAATTGAACTGTAGTGTGTTATTCGATATTTCATTTAAAGTTAATATATTTGATATGTGCTAAATTGCATTACAAACAGGGCTGGATGTTTGTTGACCATTTCCAACACTGATTACAAATGTGTAATTACAAACATACTTAAATACATGACATATTCAATAGAAATTACATTGAAGTAGATTTTAGATTACTATAAATGCTGGGCAGTACATTTCAAAGACAATAGAAGTAATTATGAAATTACATATAAAAGTAATAAAGTCCTATTTAAGGGTAAAAAACCTTTAACATTCTGCTAACTGCATTTAATATCAATTATAACTATAACGTATTTTTATTTGATTAACATGCAATTCAGAGTCTGAAAACATTACATTCAGTCTGCACTTAAGTATATTCAACGTGTTTATGTTTTTTCCGTAATAACTACTCTTTTCAAAGTATGTTAGTGCACTTCTTTTTCACGAGGGTAGGGGGAAGCCCTATAGGATATAGCTCTAACGGCTACTGAGTGAAATATCATTTTAAAAATACTCTTTTGCATTATAAAGACTCCTGATGATTCCTTTTATACTTTCGTTCAAACAGGTGCCATGCACATTGATAAAGATTTATCTCACACACACATTATGTAATATATACATGCACAGACAGCTGTATGTTCTGTATCATATACCTAAAGGTGGTTCTGGTGAAATTCCAATGCTCTGCAGGAGAGCCTCTGTCTCTCGTCTCTTCCGGTCTAGGTCAGAGTCTTCTGACACGTTTTCAGTCCTCTGAAGCATCTCAGACTGCATCACAGAACAAATATTTGCAGGTGATAAAATGATAAATGGTATACACAACAAATAGAGCACTTACCTCTTTCTTCTTTCTCTCTTCTTCCCTTCTTTTCTTCTCCTCTCGAATCTGGGCTAAGCGCTGCTTTTTGCGCTCAAGCTCCGCTTTCAGGTCACTTCTATCAGCCATCGTTGTGTCGTTCAGTCTATGTATAGTATGAACAGTTTTAATTTTAGTTCATTTAATGAAGTTATACATCCAGCTTCATTTGGTCATATAGAGAAGATCAGCCTGCATGTGTAAAGTCTCATTAGTCTAATGCAGGGGTTTTCAAACTGGGATCCTCCAGAAGGTTCCAAGGGGTCCCCAGAAAATTTCAGAGAATAAAAAGACAAAGCATAAATGGATAAAGTCTACCGAATATTCTAACGGTTTCATTTCTAAATGTTTCTCTCCTTTCTTGTCGTATACATGTATATGTTTGCTTTATATCTTTATTTCTATAGTCCCCTTTATCTTGCTCACTGGGATTGTAAGGCAGTTTTCTTAACAAACTACCTACACTGCTTGCATACGTTTATTGTGAAAGTTGTTTATACAAATAAAAATGAAAATGTTCTTCTTCAGGTTTATACATCCAACATTAATAGCCAATTTAAGTTGGGAAACAATAGGCCTATGTTGTATTTACAATGTCACACTTACTATTTATCTAACAGTTTAAATGTTTCTAGACACAGTCCAAGCTAAAATAACCTGACTGCAACTGAATGAATAGCCTACATAATACACTAAGAAATTTAAATCTTTGTTGAACTTCCTGTACATGGAAACAATAATAATAAACAGCGATGAGGGTGAAAAGAATACATTATAATACATTGGACACTAACCTAATATTCTGCAAAGAAAAATGACGCGACTCGGGTTCATAAATGCATTTGACTAACAAGAATTGACACGTAACAGCGAATTAAAGTAAAAACACAATCCTGTTCATTCACAAACGGTTGTCGTTGCATTTCAATGAATGAAAGCATCAATGCAGCCCTCAACAAAGCATCTTGTAGGCTAAATGATATTTTAATGTAATAATTTAACTCTACCGTGTTCTTTATGTCGATCCAAACGGGTCAAAATCTGCTGCGCTCTCTCGCGTAAATACTTAAATAAGAGGCTAAATCTACACATGAGCATCAACAGCTAAATTAAATCACAAAAGCATCACCAGTTCACTTCAGTCTCATCAGCACCCAAAGCCGGAAGTGCTCGATGCCGATACACGTCATAAACGCCTCCTAGCAACAGCGGGCAGCGCCTCGTCGTCTGAAGATTTTCGGCAGTTACGTTTTCCCCCCAGCAAGGATGCATTCAATTGAACAAAAGTTTATAATATTGAAAAATGTTTTTTAGTTCAAATAAATAGTCTTTCTTTTGAATGTTCTACTCAAAGAATCATGAAAAAAGCATTATAATATAATTCCCACAATTGTACTGTATTTGGTCAAATAAATGCAAGCTTGTTAAACACAAGGGACTTACCCACCTTTAAATGTGTAGACGCAGAAACGTGTTATAACTCAACGCTCAGCAAAATGTAAGTTGAATATTTTAACATAACATTCGTTACATTACCTGGAACAAACATGGGTCCTGTCTACACAAAGATTTATCTACATTCACACAGAAAATGAAAAGTAAATAAATACAATTAGAAATGGTTAAATTGCATTTCATAAGTTTTTATTAAAATTCAAAGGACACATTTTTAAATAAAAAAACATAAAAAAAGATGATACAAATGACTTTCACCTAAAAAAATAACCATAAACAAAAAACAAAAATATTAAATTGACTAAATATTAAAAGCCAGGATTAGTGTTAATAAGCAGTGCAGGGTTCTCGTGTTTTCTTTCGGCTCTTCTTTAATGTGCGCCTGGTTCCACACACATTGGTCCTGTGCTGGTGGTGACCGTGATCAGTGAGAGTGTATGGAGCTGGTTGAGGGTGAGATGAAGTCAGTCGCTCTGGCCCTGGCAGCTAATTTCGTCCTCAGTTCTCTGATTTCCTGCATCAGCTCCCTTTCCTTAGAGTCAAGCTCCCCTCGGCCACGATCTAAAGAAACTAAGTCGCAGCACACACGGAAGAGATAGCTTTCATCGCTTGCCACTTCATTATGTTTGGTTGTGACACATTGCAGCTCACAGTTTATCCTAATAATACTCACAGCAAGTAGTATAATACTCACAGCAATCATCTGATTGAGTGTTCAAAGAAATGTGGGTGGTCTCACTCCTGGGCTTGTGCAGCAGGCCTCTGGACGAGCAGGGAGATCTGAGTCTCTTTTCCTTCTGGCGATCTACAATCATACAAAAACAATCTTCATATCAACACACAGTTCACCTAGACTAGAGGGATGCAAGGCAACCACTATATAATTACCTCATGTTAACATGTGCAAAGTTTAACAGACTATCATTTAAAGTGCCCCATTATGCTTTTTTAGATTTTACAGTTTTTTTCCTCTCGGATATTACCTATTAGCTGTTTGTGAATGTAAAAGGTCTGCAAAGTTTCAAAGATTAAAGTGCAAGATAAATGGAGTTATTTTTCCCAAAAGAAAGAACCGATTCTGAAATGCCTTAAACTGTAGCAACTCAATGTAATAACTGCACATAATATAATAAGTATTACATTATTATTGTAATAAATGTTCATAATGTAATAATTTCCTCAAAACGTAATAAAATCTTGAACTCAATTTAATAATTTTTACATTATGAGAAATGGATTACATTATAAACTCACCCAAAACGTGGCATTTTCATTATTGTTATAGCTTTTAAAACATAAAAAATATCAGGATTCCCTTACAGTCAATTTTTTGGAAAAATAAATCAAGTCTTAAACTTTCAACGAAATGCAACAGATTTAAATATTCATGCAATTATTATTATCACAAATTTTTCTTTATAGTACATTTTAAAAATCTATTTCCAGTCTTAACTTGCCTTCAAAATCCACCAGATTACTGCTACAACTACCTAGTAGTTTAAAGGTGTAAAAGGTATTTATTTATCCTTCTGTTTTACAAAAATAAAGAAAATTCACAAAACCCAACAGTTTTAGCAGGGGTGTTTTGTACTGAATTACACACACACACACACACACACACACACACACACACACACACACACACACACACACACACACACACACACACACACACACACACACACACACACACACACACACACACACACACACACACACACACACACACACACACACACACACACACACACACACACACACACACACACACACACACACACACACGAATATGCGGTTCACAGGGACTCTCCATAGGTGTAATCATTTTTACACTGTACAAACGTATATTCTATCCCCCTACCCGACCCCTAAACCCACCCATCACACAAAACATGTTTGTTGTTTTAAGCCATTAGGTTTACAAGGACACATTTGTGTCCTCATAGACCATGTTTATGTTGTAATACCCATGTCATTATACACATTTGTGTCCTCATAAACCACATATACCTGTACACACACACTTCATTGATATATTAATACTGTGAGTTTTTTGTTGAGTTTTTTTTTTTACAACATTTTAACACTTTGTGTAACAGCAGAGTGTACATGCGTTGTGCACCCGCCTATAGGCACATATTACTACAGCGCCCTTTAAATAACACAAAAAATACTGTGACTTTAGACCAGGTTTTTGTTGCTCAATGACGCAATCGATTTTAGTGCCTCAAAATAGCAACGCGCCAACAATGCGCCTGAACACACCTTGTTTTCAGACCAGCACGCCCATGGGCGAACAGATGGGCACGAGTGCATTTGCTATTTAAACAACGTGGCACTGGACGTGAAAATGATAACTGCGACGGGCTGAAACTAGCAAAAAACACTTGTCGGGTGTATAATAGGGCCTGATGCGCTTCTCTGCACTGTGAAAGCAAATCCATGCACTTCAAAAAGGATGAGCTTGTTTGCATCGCTACTGTTCATTTCAGTGTGTTTACTAGAGCTGAGGAAGCCTCCGGAGCTGAAATTCAGATATGGTAATGGACGTTTCATTTGTCACATGCAGTAAGCGGTGGACCATTCACAACAGACTGGGCCATCTGATCAAATAGAGCAGGGTAGACTTTCGGAAAGGATGGGTTTAGAGAGACCAAATCCTGTGACAAACTGTTTCAGACAGTGCGAGGAAAGAGGTGATGCTACATTATGAGAAAATTAAAGTGTTTTTTTTTTTTTTACCTTGGGTGCATGTAAACCTATTGTACATCTAAAACAAAATTAGGAACCTTTAAAATAGCATAATAGGGGCACTTTAAACTGACTGTATCCTCAAAAGGAAGTAATATCAAAACTGTAACATATCATGAATTCTTTATTACACTTGGTGAAAAGTCTTTGTCTTAACTTACTTAGTGAATCCTCTAGACGCTTTTGCAGTTTTCCATGATGTTGCTCAGTCTCTTCTGTTTCCTGAGAGGTTAGTGACCTCCGTTGGGCGTTAACAGTGGCGGCCGCCCGTCTTTCCTCCTCCAGTTCAGCTTGTTTAGCTACTACATCATCCCACTGAGACCATACCAAAATAATGTCATAGGGCTATTGAGAGTGAATTACATTTCTTATGAATCTTGTCTACTTGTTTCGTTAAAAATAACACTAAAGGTGTGGTCACATTTAACAATGTTCAATGAATTTTCACTGGGAAAATCCAGTCATTTCAATAGGAATCCACACGATCGGAAAAACCAACAGAAAGCAGTTTGGCTTGAAAGTGATCTGTGCTTCATACATCACTACACAATTGACAATAGACCTTTTTTGTCTACAACAAATTTCCCCAAATCTGACCGCACCTTCACATGTAATTTCTCACCTGCTTTCCCTCCACTTCCAGCATTAGCTGGACTATTTTATCCTCTTTCGCACATGTTTGTTTGCTGAGGTTCACAAGTCGCTCTCTTTGCTTCTCTTGCCTCTCCTCCTCTTTTTCCAAACACTTGATCACCTCGGCCTGCCAATCAGCATCCACTTCCATCTGTCCCACCTCTGCCAGAGACTCTTCCAGCATCTGAGAGTTTGAACACAACTTTAAATCAACAACCAACTCCAAAACACAAGGCTGCTAAGGAGAAAGAAAGGAAATGCAGAAAGGAAACAGGAGCAGGGTGGAGTTAGATGTCTGACAAAGATAATCATATGCACTTCATGAAAACTTTAGCGAGACATACCTTTTTGTTTTTCTGGCTGATATCTTCATCTGTCTGAATGAGGTTTTGAAATGTACAGTGGTCTATTTCAGCCCTGTGTCTCCTCGCATCCACTTCTGTTCTCACCTCTTGACTCACTCGCTCTTGCTCTTTGGCCAGTTGCTAGTAGGCCAAACATATTATGATCAGCTTTGGAAATGCACACCTCAGGAGTGTCCGAACCTGCTCAAAGAGGGCCACCTTCTTTTTAGTTAAATTCCAACTCTAATTAAACACACCTAAACCAGCCAATCAAGGTCTTTAGGATTACTAGACACTTCCAGGTAGGTGTGTTGGGGCAGGTTGGAGCTAAACTCTGCATGAAGATGGCCATTCAGATGGAAGATTGGACACTCCTAGTACATCAATTTTGCAGACATTTGCAAAGAAAAAAAAGGTTTAATAGTGGCTAACCTGTTCAAACAGTTGTCTCTTGGCATCCAGTTCCATCTGTCTCACTTCTATATCTTCAACGGCGGCTGCCGTCTCCTGATCTCGCAGCGCCATCTAAATACAACAATAAATGTAAAGAACTGATTTCTAAATAATGATGCAGAAAATTTTAATAAAAAAAGCTTTTGAACCAAAGCACAATATGATTTATTTACATAATCAAAAGTAAAGTGGCAAATAGGGCTGAGCCAAGCCTACAGCACTCCTGTCAGAAACTGAAGCTTCCGTGCCTCGATCGCCTCCCGGTGGCTGGTCCCAGTACAGCTCCTAAATCCCACCCCTCCATGTATTAAAATGGATGCGAGACACACTACTGAACAATTCAATTACACTTAAAATAATTGTTTCCTAAAGATGGTTTCTGTCATTTTAGGCAGTTTTTATTACGATGATTTCATTTCAAGTGTTCGTTTTTTAAATAAGTTTAGTTTTAGTGAGTTATTTGATGCTATAAAAACGGGGGGTGTGACGTCATGATTGACAGCTGAGATTGACGGCTTCTCTGAGTGAAGTTGTCACTGAGGCACTAACTGACTTTTTTTCGGGATTTTGGGGAGGAGGTTGGAGCTTTAGCTTTAATTTCTACATTTCTATAACTGTTTATTTCACACCAACATAATGAATTGCTCTGCATCTGTGAGAGTGTGGGCGGGCTTTTGATTATCGCGCCTCTACTTCCTGCTCTCTACTGCGCAACTCCGGTCCCGAGATCGCTACTGCGCAGACTCT